>NC_072740.1:47890968-48190968 GCF_026930045.1 Uloborus diversus | reverse complement strand
TGTCTAGTATATTGCATGAAGTTACAATTGCTTAATTTCTAACTTATCCATGAATGTCGTCCATAAATGGGAGGAAAAGCAAATTTCTGTTAACTGAGCATTGTGGAACCCCTGTCCAAGATCTCATCTAACTTTTGGAGAATTAACCGTTGGCATGGATAACGAATCTCCTGTTTCTGAGAAAGTAATTAACGAAGAACAAGGAATTGTCAGAGATTCCGACAAAATGAATGATTTCGATTAGTTTCCCTTTGAAAGGTCCAGAAATACAAGGTGATATTTTTATGAAAGTTGGCTATTTTTTATGTTTCTTTAAGTCCAACAGTGATCAACTGTACAAAGCAGAAATGTTGGATGAAAGCAGTTTGCTGCGCTATCGAAGCAAAAGGGATCTGGATTTTTTTTGGGTTGGATTTGCACAGGTAACTGGATAATAAAATAGGCCGGAAATGTTTGCAATTTGTAGTGTATTTGTCTGCTTTCAAAATTGGAACTATGATAGAATTCTTCCTAAAGGTGAGCATTTTGCTATATTCCAGAATAAAGTAAAAATCTGTTGGAGAGTAAGTCTGGCATTTTCGCACCAGTACTTCATCCTGTGACCAAAGATGCGACAATCAGAATATTTTTAGAGCGCAGTCACATCAATGAAACAGCCATCGTAAATACAAACAAGCGTTATTTGCAGGTAAGTTACTCCTTTTTATTTTCCTTTTTCATTCATCACAATGACCATGAGTTCTAAGTTTTAAAAGACTGAATATAAGTCTATCTACTCCTTTCTATGTTTTACAAATTGATATCAATAAATCTTTAATCTATCGAACACTATGAATTTAACTTTAAAATGTTTAAAGTCCTTCCTGCTAAAAATTACAAGCATTTAAATAACGTTTAAAATGCCCAAATGACTGTAACATTACAGGCAAGTAATTCAAATTGTCCTTTCTTCCATTAGCTCATCTCCTTGCAATGAATAAGGGTGTCCTTCTATGGAACTCGCGGAAATGACGTGAATGCTATTTGAGCATTTTAAATGGATTTTAATGTTTTCAAACTAATTAACTCTTCTGCGAAATAAAACTTTATTAGATACAAAACGAAAACAATATTATTCGCCACAAGCAGAGTTTTTTGTGAAGAAATTCAACATATGTGTATTATTGCGTCACATTTTGAACAACGAGCTGCACCGTAAGTATTTAAAAAACGAAATATAGTTCGAGCCGAAAAATGTCAAGTATGTTAATTACGTATGCTCGGAAACTTTCAATTAATGCACGTATTACTTCCGAATTCCTCGATTCAGTTAACTTGAATTTAATTCAATATCATTCTAATTACCCTTTTTTATAGAAACCATCAAAACACACTATTGCGACAGAGTGAAACATTTCATGATTAAAAATATTACAGCCACTTTTCCAAGAGATTTTATATTTCGAAAAAAAAAATCTTTGACAAAAAAATATGAAAACAGTATTAAAATTAAAATTTTCTTTAACTTACCCGTTTAGATTTTATTTCATTATTTTTTTAACATATTTTTAACAATTTCAACACAAGGAATCTTATTACTAGTCAATTTCGTCGGTTCTACCGAGCCTTAGTAAAATTTAAACCATAAATACTTGATAAACCAAATTTATTATTACGTAATAAATATTTTTGACGCATTACGTTTATTTAAAGCAATCTAACCAAAAATGTAGAAAATAATCTATCCCAATAAATTGCTCTTTTAAGCAGAAAACATAGTCAAATTTATATATTTATTTATTTATTTTTTAATTTAATGATGCATGTTGCTTTGTTTCGGATGTTAACATGTCGCAAAGAAAAACAAACAAAGCAGGGTTAAGCATTAATTAAAGACAAATAACGTTAATGATTTTAGTTCGATTTAATAAATAAAATGATTACATTCTGAAGGTAAAATAAGTGTAATGCTTAAGTCCCAATAATTAAGAGCATACCAAATTTCAATTATCGATCTCCAAATCTTCTACAATAATTATAAAAACAAAAGTGAGCCAAAGGCATTCAACTATGTATCGCCTTAGTGCAAGAATATTCAGCGATTACTGTAATTAACATTAAAATTTCCTGTGTATAATCGGCTTAATTTCTACACGTTACGGGAATCAATCGATAAGATACTTTTGGAAGCCCCCTGGGATTACCAGCGGCTGTGTTACCGCAGTTTAATTTTTATTTCTTGTTGTTACAAGCTTGTTCCTAACCGATTAAAGGTATTGTTACTGAATTGCTGTATCGTGAAACAGCTATAAGCTCCCTGAGCTCATAATTGTTATGTAAGTATGTGAAAGAAATAGCTTGGGTCGTTTCGAAAACTGCCTTTAAAAATGATTGCTATGTAAAAGTTATTTGTTGATGCCTGCGGGTTGCTATTTTAAAGTTTTCCTGTTCTAAATATATTTTGTAAAAAGTCATTGCAGTTGGAAAGAACTTCGAACTTGTAGGAAATTATGTTAAAAAAATATGTTTTTTTATGCTTTGATTTCCTCGCTCTTCAATTAATGCTGGAGTAAACTGCCATATACTGACCATTTAGGGGAAGATTTTATATTTGTTATCTTAATTTCCTAAAGACATCACATTGCAATTTTTCCACGACCCAATAAATATATTTGGATTTATAGCAATTAAACATTTTTCTGTTTTATTTGCAATAGTTTAAATTATTTTCAATAACCGTTAAAAATAAGAAATAAAATGTTGTTATGTAATGACCACTTCAATTCAAGAAATGACCTGAGCCTCTAAATAAGTAATCCCTCTCCTACACATGAAAAAAAAATCCATCCAATAACACTACTGGTAAACAATAGATTGGACTTAATTGTAACTTTCAAGATGACCTTGTAAGAGTTTAACCACTTCCAATCAAAACTTTAGTTACTACTATCAGTATCATCTTATTATTAATTTTGCGTTTTATTTTTTTTCGCTCCTGTGATCAATTACTGGCTTTTGATCAATCACTCGGAAATCACCCTATATGTGTTTAAACAAAATAAAAAATCATTTTTGCAAAGGCCTTTAAATGCAAAAGCGTATTAAGTCAAAGTTCATCCTAAATTGAAGATATCGGTGCAAGAAGGGAATACGTTAACTTTTTGCTGGTTTTGTGTTTCACATTGAAATACAAGAATAAAAAATATTACATTTCATTGCGTAGAAGAACTTCACATCTCCACACAATATTCTATTAGCTATTAAAGGAAGGGAAATGAAACTATCTACGTTTACGTAAAAGTTTTAAAAAAAAACCTGTTTGTTTTTTGAAACTAAAGTGTTTGTAACACGAGACACACATTGCCTTCGAATTAGGTCTAACATAATTTCGTTCATTACACTAAATGCATTAAACAAAATTTCTTAAAATGTTTCAGACTTTGTTTTTGCTAGTTATTATGTAAAAATATCTCTTGAATCAAAATACGATCACCGCTTTCCCCTAACACACATCTCTTTTTTAGGATAGCCGTCCGCCCCATTTTTTTTTTTTTTCTTTTCTCTTTTCAATAGCATCATAGCCATTATTTTTATTTAGTTCGGAAGAGAGTAAAACATAAACTCTTGACATTCATCTTCGGGATTGGAAAGTTCAAAAGCGTGAACAATTGGAACAAATAGGGAGAATAGTCGAGGTATTATCCCCTAAAATATTTTAGTACATAATTTTCCCGCATTGTTTATATTTATTTACATTGCATTAACGGATATAATTAAGATTAAAAATGAACTTAAGTATGCTTATAAAGTTGCATTAATGTATATTTAAAATTTTGGGAATGCACCCGTCCCCATTGTTTTTCATTTCTTTATGTAGTTGAATTAGCAAGAATGTCGTCAGAACGTTTTGAATATTTTTTATTTTCCTTTTTTTCCCCCGCAGTGCTGTTAAAAAGTCTCCATTTGTTCAGATTAGGTCTGGTTTTTAAAGCAAAAACTCCAATACGTAACAGTTAAATAGACACAAGTAACATTATATTTTATTAAAATGTCTTTGAAATTAATTTTATTGAAGCCGATTCTAACATAATCTTAAATATAACAACTATATATTTTTAAACTTTCAAAAACTGCAACCCGACTACGGCAAAAAAAAAATAATAATAATAATTATAAAATAAAAACATTGAAAAGTAAAAAACGAGGTAGATAAGTGTTGAATATCATCCTTTTATTGAATAAAATTTTACTCAATAAGACGATGATAACAAGTCATTTGATCTTTCACATTAATAACTGCATAATTCGCAGTCGTACTTTGTCAGCTACATAAAGCAATCATTTTAATTAGATACAAAAAGAATCTCTAGTTGACTAGGCAAGTCTACGACATTTGAATTGAATTATACTGTAGTTAATGTAAAATTGACAGAGGATTTCAGTAGAACTAAATAAATAGGAATATCTAAGAAATCAAATGACTTGTTTTACTTATAAAGACGTTGATATCAAAGAGCACCTACCTTTCATTTATTTTTTTTTTTTTTTACCTTTTAGGTTTTTGCCGTAGTCAGGTTTCAGTTTTTTAGACTTATTTTTTTATTTTAATATTTTCCTTTTTAATCTGCGATGTGACACCTGTGCGTGATTGTGACCTGTGATTCTTGATTGTGTGTAATACGTACTCAACAAGAAAGCATTTTAGAATGATATGCAAGAATTATAAATTAAATTATAATGTTATTATATCAATCTGATGGAAAGTTTGAACTGTAAAATATTGATCTTACTTAAAAAGACTATAATAGTAATCAATACCCAACTTGTTTCGTACTTTCGATGTTTTTCCCGTATTCGGGTTTCAGTTTTTAATTTATTCATTTGGGAACCCGAGCTAAAAAATGGAAGGTAGAAAATCTCTTTTTAAATAAGGGAGTATCGGAGTTTACAAGATAAAATCAACTCCTCCGAAAGTTGAAGCCGGTTAAAATGTAGCCTATGTTACTCGAGTCATAATAATGAATCAATTGAAACCTTTTAACATCAAAATTGATGAATAGTTTAGGCGCTACGGTGAATTCTACGTAAATACAAACATACACAGAGTGCTCAAAACAATAACCCTTTATTTTGGGTTCGCCGTAGCTGGGTAAAAAGGCATTTAAAACTTTTTGTTCTTTTAAGTTGTGCTATTTCTATCTTGCACCGAAATCTATAATTGAAAAATTGATGCCGATGTTTAAATATGTGTATCAAAATATTAAACACGAGTAGGGTGTCATGACTCGTTTAATAAAATACGCATTAAAAATATAACTTATAAATCTTATATTGTTACGTCAATATTAAAGTATTTATTGCAGACAATATTAAACATTCCACAGACTTTTTTTTATTGCTTAAATAAACTCACTGCGTTACTCTGCGATTGCGAGTTATCTGGAAAAACAAGTGATATCAAATGACGCAGATACGGCACTCAGATCTGACTAAAATAGGAGAAAAATCGTGCAAAAGTTTCCATCAGAATAATCGAAACTCCCTTTAGAACTTCATTAAGAACATTAGTTTTAAAACAAGTTATTAAATAAAAACAAAAATCCCGACTGCGTAAAAACCAAAAAAACTAAAAAGGAAGATGTATAAGCCCATTACTTTAGAATGTATTAAGTACAACTGAATAACTACACGTTGAAATGGTTTTATAACCGTACACAGATAAGACAATTCATAAATTCAAAAGCAGACTAGAAGGATCAACAGCCGGGGCCCATTCCTTTCTGACTCAAGGAACCCCGTAAAATTTGAATGGGCACCGACTGTTGATTCTTCTATTCTGCTTTTGAATTTATGAATTGTCTTATCTGTGTACGGTTATAAAACTATTTCAACAGTGTAGTTATTCAGTAGTACTTAATACATTTTAAGCTACTGGGAGTATACATTTTCCTTTTTAGTTTTTTTTTTTTTTGGTTTTTACGCATTTGGGTTTTTTATTTTTATTTAATAACTTTTTATTTTACACTTCTTAGTTAACTTTCATTGACTTAGTTATCATGATTATAAGACGGTACATTTCGCAACCTTGTCATTTCATTGAGAGAGTTTGTTTGTATCGTGAGGTTGATTAAGTAACTTGCGGTGGTCTAAACTACTTATAATTAGTCCCTCTACGGACCTAACTCGGCTTAAAGCTACATGTGCTTGACCTTCGGCAAAAATGCGCGACCCCCCCCCCCCCCCCCCGTCAATCAAATCTTTCTCGCAAAACTAAAAAAGCCTCTCAAGAAGTACACGTCGCGAAACTCAGTCCCATGAATCAAAGCAAAAACAATTGCAACATGTTAGAGATGAAAATCGAATTAATTGACTTTCTTTCTTTTGGTGCTTATTGCACGGGTTTATTTTGATGAGGACTACAATCTGAGTGTCTTGCCTTCGTTACGCATGATATATTTTTTATTACAGCACAGAATACATATAAAGAACACATGAAAGAATTTATATCAGAAAGAGGGGAAAGTACATCCGGAGCGAGGGTGTCTTGATCCACCGCCTCAAGTGGGAGAAGCAATCGCTTAGACCACTCGGCCATTGAGGCCCCAATTAGTAGACTTAGTAAACAAAAAAAATTCAGGCAGCGAAAACTACCTGCATTTGTCACACGCAGATAGCGTGCGAGACAGTGTGCAACACCCAACGTGCGTCGATCCCGAAATGACAAAATGGCAACCGGTTTTTGAAATGGTACTTTTAATTACTGTCATGTGTTTAGTGACATTCCCGAGGTTAAGACAAATCGATTGACGTAAGAATTACCAAAATTGGCCAAGGCGTTTAGCCTGTAGAACGCCACATAGAAACGGACATACATACATACATACATACATACATAGATTGATAAACACATTACCCTCCTTTGCGTCGCGCACGCGCAGTCAGGTAAAAAAGTCAACAATAACCTCGCAAATTTTCCCTTTAAAAGAAGTTCGTTAGTTAATAAAAAATATGAATTAAAATTAAGTTTTACAAATTTAAAAAATGCTTTAACTTATTTTCTAGTATATTTAGGCATTTCTAGGCTTCGGCATGATAAAAATTCATCTAGGTGAATTTATAAGTGCTTGTCAATGGCACCGAATTTAAAACTAACGACGACTCTTTCGGAAAAAAATATTCGGATCTTTTCAGAAATAATATTTTTTAACCAAATTTTGGTTTAAAATTGGAATAACAATGAAGAATTTCAAGTCTTGAAAAACACAAAGAAGTTTATCAGGACCTGATCCAAAGCTTCTGTAACCAAAATTGTGCACATTTGGGCCTTTTCACCTGACAGACACACAAACAAACACATACAAGGTAGGATTCAAAAGTAATGAGCCTCACGAAAAACTAACCCAAGCGCATCAGTGACGGTCCGCGTTGGAGGGGGTGTTGACTTCACAGCGTAAAGCAGGATAGAACTTGCTTCACAGAATTCGGAGGGGTAGAATCGGTCTTAACAGTAGTCCCTATGCGGTGGTGCGTGACACGGTGATATGGAAATTTCGTTAGAACAATGCTACGTGATCAAATTTTGCTTCCGGTTGGGCAAGTCTCCTTCCGAAACGTTCGCAATGCTTTAACAGGCGTTTGGAACTGAGTGTATGTCCTGTTCGCAAGTAAAAAAGTGGCACATGGCCTTTCAAGAGGGCTGGGAAAAGGTGACTGACGAACCCTGGTTTGGATGCCCCTCGTCGGCCCGTTCAAGAGGGCCGGGAAAAGGTGACTGACGAACCCTGGTTTGGATGCCCTTCGTCGGCCCGTACTGACGTGAATGTGCAGCGACTCGTGAATTTTTGAACATAGACTGGCATTTGAGTCTGTACCAAGTAGCAGAAGCCATGGACTTATCGGAGACAGCGGTGCAACGCACTGTTACCGAAGAGTTGCACATGTGGAAAGTCTGCACGAAACTCGTGGCGGGAGTTTTGACTGAAGAACAGAAACAGTAGTACCCAGCATCCCTACAGTCTGTACTTGTTGCCGCCTAACTTCTTGTTTTCGTGCTTAAAATCAGTGCTGAAAAGAAAACGTTTCGACTTCATCGAAGATATCCGAGCAAATATCAAAGCAACCCTTGCAGAAATCACGGAACAGGACTCAGGGATGCCTCTGAGTCCTGGAAAAGCCGCCTACAGAAGTGCATTGATGCAGCAGGTGCCTATTTTAAAAATATTAGTCAGCAGTACCGATGAGCTCAATAAATCTGTCATTTTAAAAGAAGGCTCATTACTTTTGAATCCTATCTTGCACACCTAAAATCTGTCTTTATTTATATTGAAATAATAACGGATGTTGTAAGCGCCATCCTTCAGGGCCCGAATGATTGCAAGATCTTCTCGGTTTGGTTTGGCCTGAACGATGTACGTGTTTATTTAATTAGAAAATAAAAACATAAATACATGACAAAAACATATAGTGAAACATGATCCTGGTTACAAATAAAATTCGTGACTACATATAAACTGAATTCAATGGCCAAACAGTACCAGTTCTATGATAAGGCGGGAAAAAGAAGTTACTTATTTTGGAAAAGAAAGTTAATAAGCGAAAGAGCTTTCCTGTAGGCCTCTTTATCGATGAAGATGAAACGCTTCCATTGCGCTCTTAAATTACTTGAAATCACAACATGGAAATTTGAGGTAAATCTGCAGTGGAAGAAGAAGTGCTCAAAGTCTCCAAGTTCCCCACAAATGCAGTAGGGAGATTCAAGGAGGTTTCTTGTGTGGAGGTAAGAATGGGTAAGCCCATGGTTAGTGGTGAATTGGTTTAAGGGAGAACTTTGGAGTTGAGACAAAGAGACAGTGTTGAAAAAATCATACGTCCAGCGACCATTAGATGAATGGTCTCAGTATGATTGCCAGTCTTTGAGGAGAAATTGATTGATGTCTTTTTTGAGTTGACTCATTGGGAAGGGAGTAATGAGGTCAGTGGCTGAGTTAGTGGCATCTTTAGCGAGTTGGTCGGCAAAGTCGTTTCCGCTATTGTTGGAGTGACCTTTTATCCAGGAGATAGTGACAATATGACGGAGATTAATTAATTTAGACTGGAGTTGAAAAATGACCATGGACTTGGGTTCATAGTTGAGGAGGGCTTTGATGGCCGATAAGCTATCGGACCTGATGTGGAATTTATTGTTAGCAAAGTGATCCATAGAGAAATGATCTTGAATCCAATCAATGGCGAGATGTATGGCTTGGATTTCGGTCTGAAAAACAGTGTTGTTTGGACGAAGGGTCTTAGAACTTGAAAATATAATGTCCATTTCCTTCATAGCGATGAAAGCGCATGCTGTACCTGCATCTGTCTTGGAACCATCCGTATAAATATTAATAGTAGAATCATCATTTAATTCAGTGATAGTGAGCGGAAGAATAAATTGGTGAAGATTGCTGTTGTAGTTATGTTGATTCCTTGAAGTTAATTCGTAATCATCTGCTTGAAGGGTATGGTCGTTCAAAACTGAGTTGATGCGGAGTCTTTTAGTTTTGAAAGTGATAGCGGTGTATTTCCAAATGGATGTGGAGAGAAGGAATACCGGTGAGAACATTGAGGGCATCAGTTGATACTGATCTGAAACATTTAGCAATTTTGAGAAGAAAGGGCCTTTGCATTGAAGAGAGAAGCCTGTAAGATGATCCAGGAACATTGTCAAACCAGATGCCACTTGCATAATCAATTATCTTAGAGATGACGTTGTTGTAAATAAATTTTAAAATAGTAGAAGAGAGATAGCCTTTAAGACTTGAAACTCGACAAAATTTTTGGAGTGCGGAATGGGATTTTGTCCGTAGGTGATAGAGGTGCTGGATAAAATTAAGATTTTGATCAAAAATAACGCCCAGATATTTAAGAGAGTCGTTGAAACGATTGTCCATTAAACAATATTTTGTTAAAAGTGCTCTTGTACTCTTTTACCATTCAAATGTCAGATTTTTCCTACGTAAATTTCAGTATCCCTAAGAAATAGAATAACTCTAGGATATGTTTTACAATTTATGTTCTTAAATAGATTCAAATGCGTATATGTGTAGGCTTTAACGTATATCTGTCAATCAACATTTTTAGAGGCTTGATGGTGAAAAACTTCCTGAAATGTGACATACAATAGTTCGACGAATGAGTCGTGAAGTTTTCGAAACTGAAAACTATTTATATACTAGAAAATCGCCTGTCAAGATATTACGGGTAAAAATAGCTTCTACATTTGAACGATGCAATTGCATGTTTGGTGATATTTTGATAGTTGAAATTTTAATCCTAACTCCAGTGGATTAACCCTAAACTCCAGTAAATAGCGTTCATTGTTGACTCCTTTTCGTTTTTTGATTCCCCCGAAATGAAACAGTCTCATCGTGTAAAACAGGTAAGTTACGGATACAGTTCAGCCTTTTCACAAAATAGCCTTTCCCTGCACGTAAAACATTACCAAAACATTTTATCAAATTATCATGCCATGGCGCGAGTTTCATTGTTGATGATGTCAGAAGCGTTACTCGATCATGCATCCTTAATTTACAGATTTAACCTAAATATTAATAATGAAGCACAAAAAAGGCCTGTGTCAAAGGATCTCTATACACTATGTATTAGGTACTTCTCTGAGAATAAGGGTTTATATAGAGTTGTGCTTGCGTATTTAAAGAAAAGGGGAAAAAAGAAAAATTAATTTAGCGGAGAAAGTAAATAAAAAAAAAATATGTGCTAAAAAACAGAAAAACGAAGGCATTTTCAATTAAAAAATTCTAACTAACAAGATCCGGAAACCTCCAAGATCTGGTGAATGATTTCAGCAATCTTAATGATTCGGATTAATTTGTTTCATCAGAAGCAGCATTGTCTCAAGTTTGTCTTGATTGGAAGGATAAAACCCTTTTTACTTCCTTTTACAAAAAAGGAAGTATTGTATTCGCGAAAAAATTTTCACTCAAAAATCGCCCTTAATTTCCATTTTGCTCACCCCCAAATGAATGTTGAGTTTTTTTTTCGATTCGACCACATGCGGAAAAGTGCCTAAGAATGTATAGACACGCGAAATATCCATTTTGACCATCACCGAGGTAATTACAACGACTTTTCTCGTGACGTCTGTATGTATGTGCGTATGTGCGTATGTGCGTATGTATCTCGCATAACTCAAAAATGGTATGTCCTAGAAAGTTGAAATTTGGTACATAGACTCGTAGTGGGGTCTAGTTGTGCACCTCCCTTTTTGGTTGCTTTCGAATGTTCCTAAGGAGGTCTTTTGCACCTTTTTGGGGGGAAATCATTGTTAATTTCGATGTAAACTCAAGTGGCGTTATAATTTGTCGGACACTTGGCGATATATCGCCAGTCTTTTGGTCGCCAAGTTTTGTCGCCAACTTGGCGACAAATTTGGCGGAGTTTTTTTTTTTTTGGTTTCAATTTGGCCATTGTTGGTGATATTTAGAGAATAAATATTGAATCACATTAAAATAGCGAATAATGGGGAAATGACATTAAATTGGAGTAAAAGGAAGTCATGTGATGCACACATCAGCTCGTTGTACTTTTATTTTGATGTCAAACAAAACTTAAACCTGTTCGTATGTTTAATTGGTTACCTTTAGCGGGATATACTCGTAAAAATAATGATAAAAAGGAAAGAAATTTTGTAACAAATGAAAGTCTAGATCATGAGAGTTTTAAAAATGCTGATTTTTTCTTTATTTGATGTTATTATGTTAACAGCTTTATTTAAATAGATAGATGATAAGACTTGAAATAATATTGACTGCGCAAAAAGGAATGATTTTGCAAAAAATGTTTTTATGTGTTCGACTTTAATACCTCCAGTTGTATTCAAGTTTTAAAAAAAAATAATAAGTTTTTGAAACAAGCAATGATTGTCGACACATAGTCTGAAGAATTTTATTCGTTATTAATAGGCATCTGGCTGAGATATAGATAAAATTAAAAACACATTTATGCAGGTTTATAAGCTGTTTTCAAAGATGCATTCACTACCAATGGATGAATGTACTCATTTTTCATCACATTCAACATCAAAACAAAATCTTGCGATACTAGCAAAATCATTTTGAGAAGTTCTTGGTAAAAACGTTTTTCGAGACACTTTTTAAATGCATAATACTTTTGGGCATTTTTTTTAAAACTGCAATATACATTAAAGATTTTTTATTGGGAAAATGTGTACTAGATGCATAAATAATTCATTTCAGGAAGTGCATGCTTCATACGTAAATAATCAAAATCTTACAGAGTAAATTAACATCTCATCAAAAACAACCCTGTTGTAAAAATTTTCCCTACCAAGAAAACCTTTAACTTATCCGCACAAAAAAGAAAACCTGCATCCTAAACCCAAAAGCCCTCAGCCATAAAAAGTTATGATATCTATTTTGTCCGCCAAGTATCTGCCAAACTATCATCCTCCCTCTTCTCCTTTTTCATCAGAGCTACTTCCATTAGAACCTCCTCCCACCTTCAACTCCTCAGAAATATGGATAGATCTTTTAAATTGTTTATCTTGTTTGGCGGGAAGCTTTTTGCTCACCAAGCAACCGCTTCACTTTGAAAAGCTTCCCGCCAAACAAGATAAACAATTTAAAAGATCTATCCCTATTTCTGAGGAGTTGAAGGTGGGGGAAGGAAGGTGTTTTTGATGAGATATAACATCTTTTTGCATTGATATTATTACTTTGTCTGTATTTTTAGAATTGAGAACTTCAAGTCAGAAAATTTTCAATTGAAACAACGCTGTTTTGTGTTTTTAAGGAACAAATGGCTAGCCTAATTTTACGTCAAGTTATTTTCTGACTATTAAGATTCTATGTTCATTTTGCGAGAATTGGGCGGTTTAAATTTTATTGCAATCCTTGTATCCTCTCTGTTGCAAAGAAAACTTCTTGGACAATAAAATACTATATTTTAAATTATATTGTTTTCGAGTATTTTACAACTTCGCAATAAATTCTATTACAGTTTCTTTATTTGACAGATTATTCAACATTTTCATGAAGGTTTCTTTAAATGTTTTACAGCTTGAGGGCTATTTTAATCTAGCTGTTCACTTTTTATTTCATGACTTTTTTTTACTTTAAATACACTATTTTCTTAAATAGTGGATTATTTTACGTCTTATGGGATAATTTTAATTGTTTGGTGGTTTATCTTTTTCTTGATATAAGTCTTTGTCTTGTTTAATACCTAGTTTTGTTTAAAAGTTCATTTAAAAAACGAAATAACGCATGTTATCACCAAGCAAAAAAAAAAAAAAAAAAACCTAAGCCATTAAATATTGTAACGGATCCGGCGCGACTTCTAACTTTCTTGAAAGGACGACACAGTTCTTGATAAAAACACAGGAGCTTTATTTACACTATGTACAGAAGAAATCGTTAACAACTGCTAAATTAATCATCAGCAATTAAACAAATATCACTCAACACCGTAAACTCAACGGTTACACACGTATTTACTTCCAAATACGAAAAACAACACAGCGAAATGCCTCGCAATAAACAGAGCTAATACACTCTCAGTTCGAATTCTCAATCGAAACTCAACTTTTTATCTCGCGGGACGCTTTTATAAACATTGAAAAGTTTCCACAACATTCGAAATCCTACTCGAAATTTGTAGACCGTTATCTGATTTCATTCACAAATTTTATCAATGAAAAAAAAATAGGGGTCGTATACTTCAGCCGAATGTACAGGGGCCGCATATTCATTACGGGAAACTATTTACAGGATACGTTACTACAATAATTACTATTTACAGAATTTGTAACATTGCCCCCTTCTTAAGGACTGCACGTCCCGGGCAGTACAATCCCCAGAAAGGTTGCCAAACTTCTATCACAAGTTCACAAATACACGCATTAAATAATAACCAATAATGCATAGGAAACACAATAATAAAAAGAAATATTACTAAACATTAAAAGCAAAAAAATTATCTACAACTTTTCTGTTATCAACCATGGTTGTTTACGTACTACTCATGAACTATGGCCATAGTATGGGGCTAACCGATCATAATGTACATCCCTAGGTTTTGCATTAGGTGATTTTTGGATCCTCACTACGACGTCATTCAGTCGGTTAAGGACTTTATAGGGTCCATCCCAATGCGACTGCAATTTGGGTGAAAGACCTTTCCGTCGGATGGGATTCCAGAACCAAACCTTGTCGCCTTCGTTGAATTCATGTCCAGTAGACCTTGTGTCGTATCGGGTCTTCATCTTCTCCGCCGCGATGTTGATTCGCTCTCGTGCGAAGTTATGAACGTCTTCCAACCGGGCCTGGAGATCCTGGATGTACTCCTCAGGCGATGAAGGCGCATCCGGAGGACGACCAAAGACGAGATTACAAGGTAGCCGAAGCTCTCGTCCGAAGAGCATCTGAGATGGGGCATATCCGGTAGTCTCGTGGACAGCACTGCGGTAGGCCAACAGAAACAAAGGTAGATTCTTGTCCCAATCCTGTTGATTTCTGGAGACCAAAAGCGAGAGATTATTCAGGATTGTGCGGTTAAATCTCTCCACCATGCCGTCCGATTGTGGGTGTAGTGGTGTTGTACTAGTTTTCTCAACTCCGAAAATTTGACATAGGCCCTTAAACACAGCAGAGATGAAATTCCTCCCTTGATCGGAATAAATCTGCAAAGGTGTTTCATATCTCGAGATCCAATGTTGGACTAGAGTCTCTGCTACGGTGGTAGCTTCTTGATCTGGAATGGGATACGCTTCGGGCCATTTGGTGAAATAGTCGATAAAAACAAGAATGTATTTGTTCCCATCAGCAGTTCTTGGTAGAGGACCCAGGATGTCGATCCCAATTCGTTCGAAAGGAGCTCCAACGTTGTACAGATGTAGCTTCCCTCTGCTTCTTTTCTTCGGTCCTTTACGAGCAGCACAGGCGTCACAAGAATGGCACCACTTCTCCACATCATCCTTCGCCTTGCTCCAGAAGAAGTGCTCCCGAACTTTATTGAGGGTTTTCAAGACACCAAAATGTCCTCCAGTCGCACTACTATGTATTTCTTTCAGAACATCTGAAATCCTTGATCGGGGAAGTAGTAACTCCCACCTAGATGTTTTGCCGTCATCAGATTCCCATTTTCGGTACAGTATGCCGTTCCGTAAATGGAGTGAGTTCCATCAAGCCCAGTATCTTTTTGTTGCAGGGCTGAAGATGGAAACGTCCTGCCAGCTAGGGCGCCGACTGTCACTTTCCATGAACTCCAAAATTGGTTTTATGTCGGGGTCTTCAAAGTTGATCTTTTCGAACTTGGTCGTCACTCCATGGATCAGGTTCTGATGATGTTGAAGTTACTGTCACCTGATAGGCAGTAGGGCTAGTTGTTCCATACTGTTTCTCGATTCGGGAACAATAATTGCAGTTCTCAGGACAGGGTCTCCTTGATAAAGCGTCTGCATTACCGTGAGACAACCCTTTTCGGTGCTAGATCTCCATGTCATATTCCTGGAGCCGCTGTATCCACCTGGCTATCTGGCCTTCTGGATTCTTGAAGTTCAAAAGCCAAGTTAACGAGGCATGATCTGTCAGAAGCAGAAATTTTCGGCCGTAGAGGTAATGATGGAAGTGTTCTACAGCTTTCACTATGGCCAGTAACTCCTTTCTGGTGACGCAGTAATTTCGCTCCGACTTTGATAAGCATTTGCTCCAGTAAGCGATGACATGTTCATTGCCGTCAATTTCTTGGGATAAAACAGCTCCGATGCCCTTGTTGCTCGCATCAGTGTCCAGGATGAAGGATTTTTCAGGCTGAGGATAGGCGAGGATAGGCGTTGATGTTAAAGCCTCCTTCAGTCGTAGAAATGCATTTCCGCATTCTTTGGACCATTCAAACTTTTGCTTGCTCTCCGTCAGCTTATGCAAAGGTCGTGCAATGTTGGAAAAACCCTTTACAAACTTCCTGTAGTACGTGCAGAGCCCCAGGAAACTTCGCAGCTGATGGATGTTTTCGGGACGACTCCAACTCTTGACCGCAGATACCTTTTCTGGATCGGTTTGTACACCCTCAGAAGAGATGATGTGACCAAGGTAGTTCACTTCCCGGCGGAACAAATTACATTTGGACAGGCTTAACTTCAGATTGGCTTCCTTAAGCTTTCGCAGCACCTTCCTAAGATTTGCCAGATGTTCTTCGAAACTGCGTCCCACGATGATGATATCGTCTAAGTAGACCAGACAGGATTCGTAGGACAGTCCTCTTAACACTGTCTCCATAAGACGCTCGAACGTAGCTGGTGCATTGCAGTGGCCGAAGGGCATCACTTTAAACTTCCATAAGCCTTGTCCAGTTGTAAACACTGTCTTCTCTCGGTCATCAGGGTGTATCTCAACCTGCCAGTAGCCGCTCTTCAAGTCCAGGGTCGAAAACCACTTGTGTCCGGAAAGAGTGTCCAAGGTGTCGTCTATACGTGGAAGAGGGTAACTGGTGATTTCATTCAGCCGTCGGTAATCGACACAAAATCTGGTGGAGCCATCTTTCTTTCGGACCAAGACGATGGGAGAGGCCCAAGGACTGGATGAGGGTTCGATTACATCATTCTCCTTCATCTCTTTCAGGAGGGTCTCAACCTCTTCCTTCTTGGCGAACGGTAGTCGTCTTGGATGCTGTTTAATAGGGGGGTGATCTCCAGTGTAAATCCTATGCTGCGTTAAATTCGTACGGCCAACATCCTCCGATGAAGATGAAAACAGATGCTTGAAGTCATCCACCAATTGTTCCGCAGCAGTTCTTTGATCTTTCGATAAGGGTGCACTCCCAATTAACTTCGATGCCAAGGACTCAGAAGACACAGTCTCGTGGGAATTGATTCTTCTAATGATGCAGTTTACTGGAGTACAAGTTGCCAACACCTCACCTTTCCGGATATTCCTTGGCCTTTCACTCACGTTGACGACTCGCACAGGAATTACATCTTTAGAAAGGTCCACAAGCGTAGATGCTACCAGCACTCCTTTTAGGTTATTGCTTAGGTTAGGGTATTCAATGAGTCCAAATCGAAAACTATTGCTTTTTTCAATGGAGCCAGGTATTAATGATTCTGACCTTGAGGGAATCAATAAATCTGTTTGGGCTATTATTTGATGAGCGGATTTTACATGATTTTCAGCGTTGAAGATGGCTATGTCTTCTCTCATCGAGTGCAGTTCATTAGTCTTGAAGTCAAGGGTGAAGTCGTATTTCTTTAAAAAGTAGAATCCGAGAATGAAGGGGTCCGTGATATCAGCAACGAATGCCGTATGATGGTAGGTGGCATTCCCAAACACTATTTCCAAGTCCACTTTTCCCTCAATCTCAATTTTGTCACCTGTCACAGTCTGGAGACTTACGCGTGGCGATGTCCACAACAGTTTCAATCGAAATTAACGAGCCACATCTGTCCTAACGATTGTCACATTGGCTCCAGTGTCGACAATCAGTTTGCAAGGATTCCCATTTACATGTGCGTAAATGAAAAGTCCATCACTGCCACTACTAGTAGAGGAAATCTGCAGAGCTCTGGTGGAGGTGATTTCTTTCCCTTGCGTAGCTTGGCGAGCCGGACAACTCCTTCGCAGGTGCCCTTCACTACCGCATTTCCAGCGTTTCTGCTCTTGTTTCTTTTGGGCTGTTATGCTGCTCAGATGTCTTGCTGGGCGGCCTCCAACTTCATCGCATACACAACAGCAGAATTCAGGTCTTTGACATCCGCCATCCGTACAGCTTTCTGGATTTCCGGATCTCGAACCCCGTCGATGTAGTAGTTGAGTGCCAGGTTGTCTCGAACATTCGCAGGGCAGTCGCAAAAAGCAAGATGAGACAGTCTCTGGATGTCCGCCGCAAGCGCTTGCAGGGTTTCCCCGGTTTTCTAGGAACGGGACTTCAACTGGAGTCGGCTGAAATCTTTCTGGCACTTCACACCGAAGCGAAGCTCCAACGCAGATGTGAGGGCGGCGAAATCCAGGCGCTGGCTGTCCGGAAGGGTCTGAAGAATGTCCGCTGCGTCACCTCTCAGGGATGCTGCAAGATGGCAGGCCTTGGTAGCAGAGTCCCATCCGTTCGCTTCCGCCACTATCATGAATTGAGTTTTGTAAACCTGCCACGAAGTTATCCCATCAAATGTGGCAAGTTTAATGGACGGTCGAGCAACCGATGTGGGAGCGCCAAACTGTACAGTAGGGTGGGCCGAAATAAGCCGAAATTTTTTTTTTTTCGAAATCAATTTTTGGATAGCGCGCAAAAGTTGCGTAGTGAGCTAGTTAGCACTCACAAAAAATTTCTTGGATATTAAAAAATATCTAGCCGGCGCTATTTGACACTGAAAAACCGAAAAAAAAGAGAAAAATGAATTTTTGTAGAAATTTTTTTTTAAAAATAAATTTCAAATATTTTGCTTGAATGCACCGAAAATGTTATATAATGAGCCAGTTCGAGCCCATAAAATGTTTCATTGATTTTAATGAGCACTTAACCGCTCCTTTCCGACATCAAAAATTGGAGAAAAATGAAAAAATATTGAATTTCTTTAAAAACCAATGTGGAAATCATTTTTCAAAATTAAATCATAGACTAATTAATTAAATAGCGCCATTAATCATAGTAAATATTATCACTCAATAGTATCATACATTTTCGAGAACTATATATATAGATAATAAAATTTTAAAAAAGTAATCTTCAAATTTGATTTATAATACCTCATGCATAATGAATATTATTTTTTGGAATAATATTGTCCCTTGTCATCAAATGATGGAAGTTCTTTCCTAGCTTGAAGTTTAGCACGAATGTATCCATCTCGTGCAGTTTCACCACGAACTTTTATTGCAGCTTCGGTTATTAGTTTCACACAACGTTTCACAGCTTGCGTGTGACAGGGAAATTTCTCGAAAGTAAACTCTGTAGAATGTTCTTTGCACATTTCTTTCCATTGTTGGTCTTTTAGATGCATTGTAAGAGGTGGCTCTGTTACAACACAGTTTGCCCAATCAACTAAATCAATATAATCAACGGCTTCAAAATTGAGTTTAGGACGCTCAAAAAATCGTACACTATCCGAGCTCTTCGTCTTCTTATTTCTGGAGTTCAGAATGCGCCTAACCGCTAATTATCGAATGTATTTTCTTGAGTCAAACAACATTGTCAACAGTAACTGTTCAGGATGAGCGAAATATGCAGAACTTTAAAAATTATCTCCATAACGTTGTCTGGAAACTACCTTGCAAGAGAAATCATTTTCCAAAAATGTTGGGCGTGGTACTGGCAGTTCGGTTTCATTTTTATTTCAAACCACATTGGAGCATAAACTAAAATTACATACTTTACAAGCATTATAAAGTTTTCTGATGGAGTTGGAGTGCCTATATGCAAGCGTAACAAACGGTTTGTAGTTGTTAGTCATCGCGCATGACTGACTGAGTTTGCCTGGGCTACTGTCAGCCACGCTTGAAGGACAACTACCATCTTTTACGGCAAGACAGATTCTATACAAATATTGTTGTTCAGTACTTAATTTTTTTATATTTTCCATGTTCAAAACCAGAAGATTGCAGTCAATTTTATCAAATTTGACCACCGGATTTTTTTCACAATCTCTAAGAAGTTGTTCGATAGCTCCAGAATATGAATGTGGCCACTTTGTGCAACCGTCCAATTCCAGTATAAGATGCCTCAGTGGCAACTCATTGGGGACATTGCACACAAGAGAGGTCCCCTTTAATTGCTTAATTCCCAGCTGTGGAGGTGTAGAATTACAGCATTTCTTGTCGGGGGGTTTTGTCTCTTAAGTGGGTTATAAAGTCGAGAGGAAGAAATGGCTTGAGAAAAAGAAGAATACTTGCGTTCAATTCATTAATCAGTTTAAAGGACTTCAGAGGATTCACATTTTTTTAATACTCAAGGGCTCTATTTGTCAAATATATATAAAATAGTTATAAAATAATCTTAGGAATAATAGAAGTAGTTGAGCGCCGTTTATTATCCAGGAGAAACAATTGGAACCGAAGATTAAAAAATTAGCATCTTATGTAACTATTTTTTATTTGAGTGTGTGCATTTTTTAAAATTGGCGTACAAATGTCGCATGAAATTGATTGAATTTTCACTGTTTTTTTCTAAGTAACGTATTGCGTAACATTTCAGTACTTACTTATTTCGAAACTACTCTTAATTTTTTTTTTTTCATTTTTCCAGTGTTTTAGTCTTAAAGGAGCGTAGCTAAATATTCTATGAAATGTATAAAAGTCTTTGAGGATTTCAACTAATTCACTGACAGATACTTCAAATGTTTGCTGAAACTAGCTTCAAACTTTTATTTTCGACCCCCACCTTTTTTTTTTTTTTTTTTTTTTGAAATAAGTGCATTTTTGCCCTTTTTTTCAGTTTTTCAAGGTCAAAAAGCGCCGGCTAAATATTAAACAAATTTAGCGAAATTTTTTATGGGTAATAACGGGCCCATATAGCAACTTTTCCGCACTATCCAAAAACAGATTTCCAAAAAAAGTTCTTTCGGCCCACCCTACTGTACAGAGCTGCTTTCCGCGATCGCCAATCTCCTTTCCATGTTTTTAATTTTCTCATCCACATGATTTTCAACTGTTGCGATACGGTTTTCTACTGTTTCAAATTTTTCATCAAAAGCATCAATTCGATGCTCTATCTTATTAAATTTATTTTCCATCACAGTCTTTACCGAAGTAAGGTCGTTTTTAATTTCCTCTTGGTTAGAAGCTAAATCATTTTTCAGCACCATTAAATCACTTTTCAATTGTTCTTGATTAGCCGCAATGTCATTTCTTAATTGTTCTTGGTTTGCAGTAAAACTTGCAGTCAAATCACTTTTTAATTGTTCTTGATTAGCCGCCATATCACTCTTCACAGAGTTGATTGCGTCAAGAAGTTGTTTTAATTGTTCATCCATTGCGAGAGTAATCACCATAAAAATAAAGTCCACATTCAAAAAGTCCTTATGAAAAAATATCCAAAGTCACACTTACTCCAAGAAAGTCCAAAAGAAGCCCCACGTTGGGCGCCAATTGTAACGGATCCGGCGCGACTTCCAACTTTCTTGAAAGGACGACACAGTTCTTGATAAAAACACAGGAGCTTTATTTACACTATGTACAGAAGAAATTGTTAACAACTGCTAAATTAATCATCAGCAATTAAACAAATATCACTCAACACCGTAAACTCAACGGTTACACACGTATTTACTTCCAAATACGAAAAACAACACAGCGAAATGCCTCGCAATAAACAGAGCTAATACACTCTCAGTTCGAATTCTCAATCGAAACTCAACTTTTTATCACGCGGAACGCTTTTATAAACATCGAAAAGTTTTCACAACATTCGAAATCCTTCTCGAAATTCGTAGACCGTTATCTGATTTCATTCACAAGTTTTATGAATGAAAAAAAAATAGGGGGTTCGTATACTTCAGCCGAATGTACAGGAGCTGTATATTCATTACGGGAAACTATTTACAAGTTACGTTACTACAATAATTACTATTTACAGAATTTGTAACAATATTTTAAATTTGAATGTATCAGAAGATCTATACAACTTTACTCGATGTCAGATCGCGGATATCCCATATTTGCCATAGCGAATGCGCATGTTGCGCGCGGACTAAGCTCATTAAAAGTCTTGCTTAAATTAATTGCAAAAAAAAATTTCAGCTAACAAATTACTGCAAAGCACGGATATCCACACACGTATTTCATATATTTTCAATTCATTATGTGTTGTTTGTGAAAAATCCATTTATTTAGAAACTAAGCAAACCAATAAAAAAGGGGTATTTTTCGCTTTCAATTAAAAAGTTATGTGTGCCGTATTCATATGCGTACAGTTTCATATAATTTGTCACGTAAAATATTGTAATGGTTTAACCCCAGTTTCGCGCCGACATTTAAAATTTCTTCCCTCCATAAATATATCAAAACTGAAAAACAGGGGGAAGGAAATTTCGTATCGGCAAAACTTTGGGGGGGGGGGGGGACAGCATTCTAATCTCATTCATTAATTTGTTTCTCTGCTTAAGTATAAACAAACAACATTGAATCTGAAAACAGAAAGCCCAATAAGCTAAGTCTGCGCGCATGCGCTGTCGCTGTGGCAAATTTGTGATATCCGCGATTTAACGTCTAGTTGCAACTGTTTTTTTAGTCTTGATTGAATTTCATTTCCTAAGATAACTTTGAAATAACTGTTAGATCTGTTCTAACCTTGCAATTGCAGTCCGAGATAAACAAACCCTATGAGCTGAGAGTAAGTACATAAGAATTTAGGGAAAATTAGTGATTTTCAAACTTCAATTACTCCGCTCCATAATGTCCCTGGGGGTTGAATTTTTGTATATGTACTCAATGGCCCCCCAAGAATATGTATACAAAAAATCATTACCGTAGCCTTCCGGGGGGCTATGATAGAACCCCGGGAAGGTACAATTTGGGGGGTAAAAACGAGGGGGGAAGGGGATGGGGGTCAAATGGCACAAAAGGCACATCAGTAGGGCACAAGGAATGTGTGTGCGAAATTTCAGCTCGATTCCTTTTTTCGTCTGGGCTGTAACCCTGTCAAAGAAAGCGAAAACTTTTTTTAACAGCGATTTTATAACTTTAATACCTCCTCCCCCGATGGTCCAGGGAATTGTATTTTGGTTTACGGCGTCAGGGGCCACTAGAGATTGAGTGTACCAAAAATCAACTCCGGGGGTCTTCATGGGGCTGAGATACAGAGGGGTGAAAAACCCAAAAAACCCTAACTTGTTCTGTCGTGTAATCTTGTTCTTGGTCGCTTTTATTTTCTTTCGACTTTGGCGGTGGATTTGCTTCTGTTGGCTGCTGACGTTTGGTTTCCTTGGCGGGGCGGGACGCTCCCGCGTTCCGTGATGCATATTATTTTTTATTGATGTGCTAAATAGTGTACAACTAAAATGTAATCAGTGAGAAATGCGATCTTAATGAGAAAATGCTTCTCTCCTTCACTGATGTAAAAGAAATTTGTCTTTGCACGTAGGTATGTCTGTATTTGACTCGTCTAGAGCAGGGACACTTGACTAGGCTTAAAAGAAAGTTGGTGATAAATTAATCTAGAGCAAAGGGCCGTGCACCTCGATGTGTATTTTGGTCTAAAATTTGAGCTTTGTTTTTTTTCATTCCAATTTTTAACTATGAAATATCAGAAAATTGCTCTTTATATGCGAACAAATGACAGCATACTTTCGAATATGGTGCCATTGAACATCCCGTAAAATCTACGCCAATATATGTTTTTCGCATCGTATCGAAACTCGAAACGCCAAAATTAACCAGACAAAGAGTTAAAAGCAGTTTTATGATAGTAAAACCTGGTTCTATTGGATTTTTTCATCGTCTGAGTAAGAAAAGACGATGGAAATTATTTAATTTGAAATAGTTTCCCAGATAAATTTCTTCAGTTGTTTAAAATTTATGTTAGTTTTAAAAGAGTTGTTCTTTATTACAACAAGTAAAATAGTTATTACTGTAATTAAGTATTGCATTTAGCATTAATTATAAAGTATTGCAAAATACAATTAGAACTAAATATTTATTATTGTATTTATCAGTAATCTTACTTACAATATTTAAGATGCAATGTATTTGTTAAAACTTTTTACAATTTTTACACTCTAAAAACAACAATTTCAAAGATGACGAAAAAGTACTGAAAATTTGAACATATCGCAGAGTCAAAATGGCTCAAACAATGTGGCATTAAAATTTGAAACATTAAAATACTCATCAACTACTCAAATCAACCTGTGCTCAATTTTTGAGGCATTTGTGCTCATTTTTGAATATGTAATAATTTCAAAATTAAGTATTAACCGAGTTATGTACTCATTTTTGAATATGTAATAATTTCAAAATTAAGTATTAACCAAGTTATGTACTCATTTTTGAGTTATGAAATAATTCGGCACACTATTTAAAAACATGAGTACTCATATTTGAAACAAAATATTTCAAGAAAGTTTGAAAACCAATAACTGTTTAATGGAACGCTAAAAAAAAATATCAACCACATTTTTTTGGTTAAGTACAAGTAAAATAACTTAAAGAACAACTTGCTAATTTTTAAAAAAACTTTAAAAAATTCCTTTTTAAACACATTTATAATTCTCAGAAGAACGAAGGATTCTACAGCAGAAAGTTATGTCCATAGAATCGCAATTAGAAATGGGTTTTTAAAACACATGGATGAAAGTCATAGAGTTATTGTTTAAACAAACTAAAGGTTTTTTTCTGGTTACCTAGATCAAAGGTATAAATAGAGCCAATTTTGATCCAAATATGAATTTTTATTTTATCGCATTCTGCTATATGTGAATATTAAGATTGCCAAATTTCTCTGGTCACCAGCGGTGAGTAAAAGCAAATTTCTTAGTCCCCACTCTTTCTTTACTAGTCGCCATTTCTTGTAAAACATAAACATGGAGTAAATGAATACCTCTTTGGCTTTTATGTTTAGTTTAAATAAAAGTTAATGTAAGTAAGTAATAATATTAATGTTAATCGACAACACTGGTGGGAAAAGTGGTGAGCAAAAATAAATTTTCTAGTAGGTTTTTCTTTTTTTTACTTAGTGTCCACGTGGCGAGTGGCAACTAAAAATCTTGCTCTTTAGTTGATATCACTTTAACGAGATACATTTTGGTGGTATTTAACTACTTTTGAGGAAAATACAAATGATTTAATAAACTAAATGTTTTAAAACGAGCTTTACAATATCTATTTATCTGAGACTTAATAAACTTCCAATTCCTCCCCCCTCCTAAAGAATATAAATTGTAACATAAATAATGAAAAATGATAGCTAGAAACAAAGTCAAAATTTAAAGGTATATAATCAATAACAAAGAGGAATGTGAAAGCAAAACGCAAGTGTGCAAAACTAAAATAAATTTAAAAAAGCGAGTAAACTCTAAACATGGAGAAGGAACAAACGAAGTATGTATACGTAAGACCTGTTTAACGTATTTGCTTGTTGCATTTTAATTTTACTTTTGAAATGTTTCTCAATTGAAGAATTGTTCTTCCTGAGTGTCTGAATTGTCTCCTCCCTCTCGCAATAACGATTAAATTTTGTTTGCTTTGTATCATTGTTTTTCGATTTAAAGACAAATTTCGATCTGATGGAACAAAAAAGCAGAAAGGAAATTTTAAGTAACCAAAAACTGTTCAGCACTTTTTCAGTTAATGGTTATTAAATTAAATACGTTTTTTTTTTTTGTGTTTATTTTTATTCTGTGTCTTTCCTTTTGTGCATTTTGCTATTTTTGTTTTCACTAGGAAATAAATTGGTACTATAAAACTGATAGTATATGCATTTTCAAATTTAATACAATAAACTTGTAGTGTATATATTTTGTCCGCGTGATTAAATTAAAGTAATGCTGTTCAAATTCCAAAGAAGGATGGCAGTTTAAATTGCGCTATACGTGGTTTTACTTTTGTGTTTTCTTTTTTTTTTTACCTTTGCGTTTTTAAGATTGTCTTATTTTTACTTTTACTTGTGATTTAAATCAAGTAAGTCGTAACAAATTAAGACGGAATTTTGAATTTTTTTTTGTAATGCAAGGTGCGCAAAAATTTTTTTTCCAATGAAGCAGCAGGAATGATATAAAATGGGTAGTCTGCTATTTAAATACATACTTCTGACCTCGGAATGCAGAAGAGTGGAACAAGTGACTGTTTTCTGAAAATCCCACTGCTTAATTTCGTAAACAGTGAAAAAATAGTGATGATTTTGAAACTGAACTTGAAGCGAGTAAAGGAAAAATCAAAGAGAATTAAATATTTTACAAAAATAATTTTTTTATTATAGTCACTTAACATCCCATGAAATTTGAAAGGAAGGATCTTTTACAAACGTCCTTGCTTTTTTTTTTCAGCTAACAAATTTTACTTAAATTGTTCAAAATTAAACCGATAAATAAAAAAATTATCAAATAAAAAATATTACTTAGGTTAATAAGTAAATAACTAAATTATATGTTTGTCTGCTTGTTTTTCTTTAAAAAATACCGTGTTTTTACGAAATATCAATGCAATTTGAAGAACTGTCAATGAACCATTAATCATGAATTCGTGAAATTCCGTTCTATGTAGCATTAAAAGTTTTTCTTTCTCGGAGAAAATCTTTATCTTCTTTCACAAAACACATGTAATGAAATAAATTTCCTTGAACAGCATTCATTGTCTTGGGTAATGAAAATTCCTTCATTATGAAAAAATTCTTGGAATGTCGCCGAGTCAAACAGCAAGCTATTTAATTATAGACAGTGAACATACACCCAACCACACAGTTTAGAAGCCGTAATCTTTACTCGTAATGGATCGTTGGGCATAGCAGGGAGAGAATGCTTATCCAACTTTTATTGCGTTTAACCCCTGTGGGACGGCCAGTACTAGAAACAAGCTCTTATTTGTGGTTTGAAAATCGATTTCCTAGATATCAAAGCTTAGCTGATCGGCTTAATATCCAGAAGAGCTTAGGAGGCTCCGCAACTCATAGGAATTGAAAGTTTTTTTTTTTTTTTTTTTTTGTATGCTGTTCCAAGTTAATTCATTTGGCTAAAGAAATCCAGGAAATATTACAATGTCAGCTAAATAAATTGCTTTCAAAAACAGTTTTATTTCGATTCTTTCTTAATTTTATGTTTGGTACTCCTCCCCCCCCCCCTCCCCTCGAAAAAAATATACTTCAAACAAAATAGTCTAGTTGCTCATAAAACATTCACATTTCTAAGCTGAATGCAAATTAAATGCTGTTTTCTAAGTTCAATTAAAAACTGAAAAAAATACTTGCTCCTCCATTTCATAATTTTTATAGTATATTCTATAACAAATCATCCGCTTAACGTATCTTTTCTAGTAATTATAATTACCAAGTTTTAAATTTTTCATGTTAATAATAAGCGTAAAAGTAAACACCGTAAATCTCATTGCTTAAGCATAGAACTTTTTTAATAATATGTTATTTTATGAATAAATTAACATTCACTGCCAGTATTTTCTTACAAGTATCACCAGCCAGCTAAAATATACAAAAACATTTTCTCTGATTTCAAGTTAAAGATTAGCTCTCTTTCTTGCATAATTTTGTATTAAAGAGACGGAAGAATTGCAATTGCAAGCGTTAGAAACGAAAGCATGTACATAGTGGAATCAAATATACGGTTTTAATGAATGATACCACCACGAAACATTGAATAAATTGATTGTTGGAAGAGCTAATAAATTAGTTACTTATTACTGGGGATGGAATGAGCACACTGTATATCAGCGCTCCAGATGTTGAAGTGCTTAATGAGTATATATGCTACATGTACAGAGACCGATAAAAATTGCAAAAATGTTAGGAGCCAGGAAAAAAACTATAGTCGCCAATCAAATGTTTTTTCAAAGAGTGCAAGGAAATTCATTGTATCAAGACTCCTAAGAGTATCTTGTTCTGAAAAAATTAATCACCAAGGCATTTTTTAGTCAAAGGTTTTTTGTTGGAATGCAACAACAGACAATTCACGTTTTGGTTGTTGGAAAAAACAGACTTATTTTATTTTTTATGACACAGTCCTATAATGTGTAGCATCGCAAAATAGAGGCTAGTTGGTTCTTTCGGTTAGAGCGTTGGGCTAAAAATTCGAAGGACGTAAGTTCGAACCCCCATGGAGCTTAAAATGTCGTTTGATGAAGTATTTTCTTCCGCAGAATTCTGATCCAAATGTCCATTAATATACAATCTAAACAAATTGCAGGATTTGTTGTTTTTAACATTAGGAAGCAAAACATTAATATTAATATGGGTAAATAGCAGAATAACTTTTAAAAAATATTTTACCAAAACAGAGGAATAGATTTCAATTTATTTTGAAACTTTAGTACTTATTGCTTTAGTGTATATGCATGTTGAGATAGGAAGCCCATCAACTAGGATTATGATAGCATCGTGTTTATAACATGAAGGTCATGGGGTCGTCCCTTCCGTGATCCAAAAAGAAAACGTAGATTCTGATCCAAATTTCTAGGAACATGTAGTCTCAACTTTCATAATAATTCATCTTACTTTATGAGGCACAATTGTATACATTTTTTCACCTTTACTAGCGAAACATATGCAAACAACTCCATTTAGGTTGTTTAGCGTAAACCGGGTTTTGAAAACTATGTTGCCGAATGCGGATGCTTCGCAGGGATCAACAAGTATATACGTACATTCCCTCAAAAGTGAAATTTCAACACCCAGAAAAGGTATGCGTATCGTCGTGCACATTCCGTGAGCAATGGTGGTGTGAAGGATAGCACACCTAACCATGACGTTGTCGAGTGGTGTGGCACTCCACGGTTTCTTCCGGATTTGACCTGTCTCCACGTCGACGCCACACTCGTATGCAGCGACTATCACTGGAGAAATAGAAACGGGACTCATCTGAAAACACGACGTTCCGCCATTTCGTCATTCAAGCCGCTCTAGCACGGCACGATTCCAAGCGTTAACGTCTATGCTGTGGGGTCAATGACTCTTCTCAACGGACGGCTTGAGTACATACCACTTGCAACAAACCGATGGGAAATGGTTCTGGTCGATATGGGAACATCCAGGAAGTCTAGCACATGCATCAGAATCAAGATACACGTGGCTTGCGGGGTTGCCACCGCTTGTCGGCGGATGCGTCGATTCACGCTTGCTGATGTCAATCTGACTGCACCTGCACCCCTCAAACTTGCCACATTTACTAGCTCCAACCGTCTTCAACACAGCCAGATCACCATACCCCTCGTAAAGTTGTCTGTCTGCAGGAAGTGCAAACTGTGACGGCAGCCTGGCATCATCTCCTGTTACACGTATCCTCCAAGACAAAAACAAAATTTCGTCGATGATTCGTCTGTCACGAAATAATGTCACGAATGTTGCCCATTCTACAAGTTACTTCTTGTATATATTACTTCACATTCGTTAGAGAGAGCTGCGCATTTCATATCATCTGCATAACTCAGTTACGTACGTCTACCCAGTAATTTTCATAAATTTCTGACCACGCCTCCTTTTGGTGTTGCATTTTCAATGTCGAACAGTGTAAAAATCGGGCGCTTTCATTCCACCCTATACCTACAGCGTTACTTTAAATATCTATTCCTGAGTTTGCTTTTAATATTTTTAATGTAATTTTGACTTAATACTTCATTATAATTTAAAGGATAACCTTTTAGCCATTTTTAAAGTGGAAGATTTTTAGTTTCACATTTTATTTGAGGGTAAAAAAATACCGGTATAGATAGTTACGTTGATGTTTTTAGGGAAGAATTAACTTTATAGATTGTCAGGAATTTACATTTTTAAGTTGCTACATATATTCTAATTCTGGACAGGAAATCAATCCTGGTAGTAATAAATCTCGACATTATTCCCTATTACAATTTTCCATTAAATATAAATGATCCGCAGCCTTTTCAGTATGGACCAAGAAGAAAAAGCTAAATACTATACAAATAAACGTTTCTTTAATATGAACCCTAGCGGCTCCTTATAGCTTTCTGTCTAAGTTGCATAGCTAGAAATCATATACCTTTTAAAGAAAAGATGTTTCTTTTTCTTTTTTTTTTTTTTTTGCTTTTTTCAAAAACAAAAAACAAAAAGGTCTTATGGAAACAACAACAAAAATTTTTAATGATGCTTATCATCAATGCTCCTCGTACTTCTTTTCCCAAGAGGTGCATTCTTACGCAACAAGTAAAGAATACTCCTCTTAGTACTTAGAGCCAAATCCATTTATAGACGTCGAGAGCTCATACAAATAAGCCTACATCTACTTTAGTGCTTACTACGTGAGTGGAACACAATCCAAGTAATTTCGAGTAAAACATCTGACCATTCATTTCTAACAGAGTCATTTCTTGAATGGAGCAATTTCTAAAATGGATTTGGGAGGAAAAAAGCCGGATTCTCTCTTTGTTTCGGAGGTTTATGAAAAAATGGCATTTTTGCATACTGTGAGGGCGATCCATTTAAGAGAAGTTGTCATCTCTTAAACTAATGATTTTCTTGGGAGTTGAATTATGACACCTATTATTGTTTTTTGTTTTTTTGTTTTTTTCTAAACCGTTTCGAACAAAGTGACAGTGTTTTTACTTTTTAACAAACGGGAACGCATTTATTCAAAATATGAAAAGGAATAAGGAGAGGGTTTTTTTCGGAATATTAAGAAGGAACTCTCCTATAAACTGATATTTAAATAATTTGCGGCTGAAATTCCCGGAGCTAGGGCAGATTTGAACTGTTTTGCATCATTCCTCTTATTAGTTTCTACTGTTATTAATGAAGGTAATTACTGCAAAAATTGACCCACCGAATGAGAAGGACTAGTCGAATATAAGGGATGTTAGAAAAGTATCCTACTTTATTTCTTTGTGTGAAATTCTGATGGATCTGAAACAAACACGCTTGGAAAAAGTCGATTTGAACCTTTCTGCTCATGCGTGAAATTGTTCCCGTCCGTCAGTAGCATCTATCAACGACAAACAGAGTTTGACTGACGTAAATTGTAGTGTCCTTGTGGGGTACCTACTGAACTAAACGAATTTGATTTTCCCCCAAAAACATGGAAAACAATGGACTCGCATGGAAATCATGGAAGTGCGAGAAACCATGCCCGAAAGTTGTCCTGGTTCTGGAAAAATTTGACGTTCCAACCCTTCCTTTTTTTTTCTCTTGAAATTAAAATATCCGACGAGCCCTGCACACTAAATCAGTCAAACTGTGTTTCTAGTAATTGACATTATTAACAGACAAAAAAAACTCATGCGCACAAAAGTTCAAGATCAGTTCATGCAAGCGCGCTTGATTATACCCATCTAGTTTTCACACACAACCAAAAAAGGTTTGATATTTTCTAACTGCTATAATCTTTTGCTAATACGGAGCCTTATTGATAGCGCAACTATCTCAGACGCTCATTTAAGGATATTTTAATGACGTGAAAGTAATTATTTCTCAAATGATATAACAGTTACCTGGAAGGTGTTAAACGGCATGGAACCAATCTTAGCATCCGTGCTGATACGGTTTGGCCGCTATTATAATGTGCCTCATGAAGCACACGTCGGATAGTAGCCTCATCAACCTGCTGCTCATTAACGAGTGCCCTCATCGATTTCCAAGGGTCCTCATCGATAGCAGCATGGACCGACTGACAAATTCAGGTGTCTTGACACTGTCAGAACGTCAACAATGTCGATTCCTTTGCAAAACTGCTACCACATCCCCCTTTGCAGCTCCCAACTCTCTACGAGCTTCGTAAACAAATGACGAACCTTCAAGAATTATCAATTTCTGAATCGGTCTGCCCTGAAGCCAAGGAGACAATAACGGCATGCCTCTTCATTTCCTAAGTAAGAATAGGGTCTGCCATTTCTATCTAAAACGAAAAAATGTATATTTTTGAAAAACACAGAACAATATGGCTCCTATAATATGTGTCGTCGAATAGCTGCCGCATACTGTATATAGAACGTTGCGTAAATACGGGTGATTAGCCCACATGTACTTTTAAGACAATAAATTGCTAAAAAATATTCTTTATTTTTTAAAATTGTTTTGTCACGGTACACAAATTACATATTCATCATTGAATGGTGCAGCATGATTTTTTTTATGTACCTCGTAGGATTTTTTACAGCTCTGCAAAAAATATTCAGCTTATTTTCCGAATTTACCCTATATATTGCATGATTACTGTATATTTTTTTTTCAAATGTAAACACACCCAAAGCTGTTTCTATGCGGTGTACAGGGACCGCATAGAAAAAACGCATAAAAAAATTGTTCGAAACTTTAAAAAGTTGTTTTCGCAACACAGTTTTAAAAAAATAATAATATGCGGTGGATAGCGACCGCATAAAAAAAGTCTCGCATAGAAAATAACCCAAAAACTTGCAAATTGTAATGTATTTAAGCGAAATCAAAATGAACCAAGTGATAATATGTGCCGAGTATTTGGACAACATTTCCCAAATAAGGAAATTTTTGGGAGGTCACAGTGACTTCCCATCGGGATGCCTATGTGCGTCACTTAAAGATACTACCTCGCACCTAAAAATAATTTCGTCAATTGAATCCCAATCTGATTGAAATTTTAATGTACTGCACAAAAAAAAAAAAAAAAAAAATCGCACAAAAAAATCAAAAAAAAAATCGCATAAAAAAAGACCGCATAAAAACAGGTTTGAGTGTACATTTTTAACAGTATATGTGGCAATAAATATTTTTCAGCATTTTAAGTAGTTTTTTTGTGAAGGCATGAAACCTGCCTACTTTACTCCATTCAGCAAGGGAACTTTCCTCTTTAACTATAAAGATTACTGGCTCATCCGCACGAAGAATGAAGTACCGTATGCCCGGATAAAAGTGCGGAAGCATCGCTTCTTCATCTGGTAATTGAGATCACATTTTACTGCCTTACTTTCAATAACGGGAACTGATGCAGAGCTTCTTTGTCGTAGAGGAAATAGTAAAATCAAGGAATAAATATTTATGTCATAAAAGTTTTACGATTCTCTATAAAGCTTGAGGCTGTTTTAGCTCAGAATGTAATATAAGGTTTTGAAATCGAATGATTCTTTGAAGAGCATACTCTTCTGTGCTTTTGAGATTTGAAAAAGAAAAATTAGTATGCTCAAAGCCTACAGAAATTTCATTTGGAGATAAGTTTAAATATGTGCTTGCTGACAGCAATGCTATGTTTTAACTGAAGCGGCAAATTTTTATGAATGACCATCAACGAGATAGTGATTTTATTAAGTCCCCTATTCCTTTGAAAGTTTAAAAACCTTAAGTCTAGGACAATAAACACTTTTTGACGTAATAAAATATTAGTTAAAATATATATTGTACTTTAGTTGAACTTAAGTATTTTATTGTAAGTAGGCGAAGATGGGGCAAAGTGAAATAGTGAAAAAATTAACTCTGATTTTAGCACCACCAATCTACTAATACTTTAACTATGTAGTAACATATGTAATTTATTACAGTTAAGAATAAATTCCCTCCGTAAATCTAAGAATATGATAATACATGAAATTTTTGAAAAACTGATACTCTTATTGTAATATTTTATTGCTAGTATTTTTTTTTTGTTATTAAATGGTACAAATATAGTTCCTAACATTTTAAATATTAATTGAGATCCACTAATATTCAGTGCAATATTCGTTGTTTAATATTAAGCTTATTTGTATTTTAAATGCTTTGTACCGTTAGTCAAGTGCATGCGGGGCAAAGTGGATGGAACAAAGTAAAATAATTCATTTCATTTACTTATTCAATCTTTTATCAAATCACTTACGTTATCATTTATTAATTACTTCATTTAATAGTTCACTTATTTATTCATTCATCCGCTTATTTTCTTATTCATCTTCACTATTTTTTAACTCATCTATTTTTTCTTATTTATTAACTTATTTATTTATTTAATTATTCATTTATTGTTTCATTTACTTTTGTAATAATTCTTTCTTTATTTACTTATTTATCTGAACAAAGTTATCTTTAATAAACAAATACAGAGTATTTTACTGGAAAAATATTTTATATTTCATTTTGCCTCATAAAAAAAGGAAGTGAGAAATTTTCAACTTTTTTTGTAGGTACAAATTTACTGCCAAAAGTAAAAAATAATGTTTCAATGCAAGTTTTATTACAAAATATAATGTTCTTTCTTTATGTTCCGTACTTTTCAGAACAACTTTCCCATTGGCTCATTTTGAAAAAAGTCTTAACCATTTTACTTTGTCCCACATTCCCCTACATTGATTATGTTTCAGTACCATACATAGTATTTTAATTATTAAAAGAGAACTAGTTAAAATGCTGCTTGCATTACTTTTTTTTTATAGTATTTTAAATATGTTTAAAACAAAAATGAAAATATCCACTTACCACGTGACAAGTGGCGGAAAAAAAAGGAGCGATCGAAGAAAATGAGCATCCCCCCCCCCCCCCCCCCCCCCAATTTTTGGGTCTATACTTTTTCTTGAACTACGTGTTTTTTATCCGGTTGTATTTTTTGCACAATTTTTTCCCCAAACAATTATTTTAAGCACAAAATTTCGGAATAATGCGTCTTGTCTCTATATTTTTCTTTATATGACATGCCCGTCCATGCAATCTGATGAAAATTATATTAATTCTACAGAATACATACCATCGCCTCAGAGCAACATTAAGATATCTAATCCCGGAAATAACACTAAGATATCTTACTGTTGCTCTGAGGCAACGCTATGTACTTTTGCTAAATTGTATTATTCCTTATGGAGAGAATATTTAAGCAATTTCGGAAACCAATAGCATATGCGAAAACATTGCAGCACAATTCCAAAAAAAAAACCGCTTAATTACGCACGACGCAAGACATCGAAAAATATATAAATGATGCCAAAAATGCAAAATACAAATCATGTAATAGCCGAATGTAAAAGATTTTTATCTTTGTTTAAATTTAATACAAATCACTCTATCGAGCAATCAATCGAAGACGATGCTTTAAGCGTTGAAAATAAAGCTAAGGTTTCTGTTGTTTCGAATTAGGGCCTTTTATCTTATCTCCCCGTCATTGCAGAGTGTTTTTTTTTTAAAGAACTACTAGCTTTGTAAAAAAAAAAAAAAAGCATAAAAAGTAACATCATCCAGCAATGTTGGCGTTAAAAGCGTTATCAATAATTCTGCTCCTCTGAGCCAGAAGGACGTAAGTCCAAAAAGTGGGATTTTTCGTTTATTAGTGCATTTTATGTAGAAGCCTATTCCGCATCGAACCTAGAGACCCAATTCTTTTTTTTTAATAATAATAAATAAAAATTAAAAAACCCTTTAAAATATTTTGCCAGTGTTAAAATAACGTGCGTCCTATCCTTTGCATGCGCCAGAAAAAAGTTTTTCCTCTCTCACAATTATCATAATGTAGTTTACGTCCTTCTGGGTCATGAGGTACAGAATTATCCTCAACTATGTGTAATGCAAGATCTTTAATACTTGAAATTTATTTTATAAATGTTATTTTACTTAACTGTGCGTCCAATGTGCTGAAGATTGTTCTTTATATGAATTTTTTGTGCAAAATATCCAAGAGAGTTAAGTTAGCTAAAAGTGGTTCTTAAATAATAAGGATCTGTTCACAATTGATTTTTAAGTTTACCGAAAAGTCGCCTGTACATTAAAAAGGTCTAGAAGCAACTAGCTACCAAGTGAAAATTGGAATTTTCAGGGCTAGAGCAAAATATTGGTTTCAAGTGAAATTCTGTTATAAATTCAACTCGGAAACATTATCCAAATTGTGTGTTTATATGTAATTTTCCATGAGTACAATCTTAGAATTCCTTCTTAGCGACTTGAGAAATGACGCAATGTCCATCAAGAGTTAAAAAATTGTTTTGTAAAATTACTTTTTGTCTACCCGAATTCGCTGACTAAACAAAACTAGGGAAAAGCTAGGAAAAAAAAGTGATGTTCAAGAATAGAGTAAAAGCATCAAATGTTGGGGTGCCTTTTGTTTTTTCACTAACAATTAACAAGATTCGAAACAAAATAATTATTCAAAGCGTAAAATAAAATTCAGGAAGTTTAGATTAAGATCATTTTAATTTAAAAGCTTAAATTTATTTCATTGCAAAAATCAAGGAACGTACTAAAAAATAATTGCTTTTCGGATTGCCTGTAAGAGTCGATTTGAGCCATTTTGACGCTGATCATTTGAAAATGACCATGAGATAATAAATTTTTACATATAAAAGACATGATCTGTCTGTCTGTCTGTCTGTCTGTCTAAATAATAATTGCTATTTTATAGGTCTCAGTATTTTCATCGCTGAGAATTAAGATAGATGATAACATCTATAACAATTCGAAATGTATGGCTTAACCTAAAATATTTTTTCTTAATGTTAAGAACGTTACGAAATTAGACGCGGCGCATCTGAACATTTCATTTCTTTTTAAATTCTGTACTACTTTTTATCAGTCATAAAAAATGCTGTAATAATGCACGATTGAGAAAATGAGACTTAAATTGATGATGAATAAAGTATGTTTTTATAAGAAATACTAGTTAGAGTTTCGTAATGCAAGATAATAATGAACTAAACAAATTCTAATCATCTGATCCCTTCTAGCTAAGCTGAGACAAACAGTATGTCTCAGATCAGAATATTATACGTATATTTAGAATTGCTAAATTTTCCAAATATATTCTGTAGATAATTTTCGCTCCGTACCACATTATTCGGTCAGCATTGGGCACCAATCATTCCCGTGCAAACGGACGTTTGGATTTATATTGCCATTGTTACTAAAGACTTTCTCCTGCGTTTTAGTTAATCAGGGGTAAGATTTTACTTATATGCCAAGAAATCGAAACTGTGAAAGCTACTGAAACCGTCTGAAAGAGAAGAAAAAAAAAGTCCATTCTAGAAGGCAGTTCGGTTAGTTCTCCGAAAACTGAACTGATGGAAGAGGTTCATTTTATAAATTTGGTGTGCCTATAAATGTTAAAAATAAAGTTTTTGATATTTTAAATAGTAGATTTTTAAATTCTTACCTAAGATAATGTCTATTCCTTATCACCTTCCATAATTTAAACATTTAAAAATGTTACAGATTTTTATGTCACACAACTCCAATCAGGAGTCATTTTATTTAAGGAATCTGCTGAAATGTTGGTTAGAAATAAGGTTCAAGAGCTAAATATTAATTGCATTAAGTAATAATTTTTTTGAAACCAGAAAAAAATACTGACTTTAAGTTCCCGACTCTTCGCAATAAGTTGAACTGTCCCTTACCTCTATCTACTTCCCACACCTCTGCTTTTAAATGTGTTAAACTTTTAAAATGTACAATTTTAAATTGTTTTTACTTTACAATCAATTTTAATTTTACTGCCGTGCTAAGCGCAAAAGTGGTATCTGCGGCTAAGTTCAAAATGGGAAATTGCCTTTTTAAGTTGTGTGCCTCTATGCATTTGATTCAGATTTAAAAAAAAAAAAAATATTTCCAAATCACAAATAACCGGTAAATATCTTGTATTTGGGTAAAATATGTGACAAAGAATCACCCGATGACAAAAACTCTATTTTGATTAAATGTGCAGACACCACTTTTTTGCTTAACACGGCAGTTTAGTTAAACATTTCTTACCTAACGCATGTATTTATTTGTTTTATCCAAATCAGATCATTTCAGAATCCTCTTATTTTGTGAAGAAAATTTAAATCACTTGTATTTAAGTATTTTTGATCAAATATGCACAAGAAATTTTCACTAGAACTGACACTACAGAGCGTTAAATGCAAAGTCCAAACAAATTCCCGGCCGAACTACCGTTTTCGCTTTCCAGATTCAATAGATAGCGTATGCAACCAAATGCTCTAGGGGTTTGCGGAGACTAGCTTACGCTAGAATAAATATAGTCCCTGGGCGATTCACCAGAGCTCCAAATAAACGCCTGACCATTTAGATATTTCAAATACGATGCTAGGAACGGTTTTGCGTTTTGTTTCGACAGTACTTTGTCCTCAGAAGGCGTTGTCAGGCATTTAAAAATCGAAGATGCATAATATTTACATGCATTTACAAAGAGTTTTCTTAAAGAGTATTTTAAGTGATCTTATGTCCTTTTAAGAATTCTCGTACAATACCTGAATACTCTTTAAAATAGTTTTTGCTATATAGAGAGGTTTATCTTGATATTTTAATACAAAGAATGAATAAGCATTGTTATCTGTTTTTTTTTTCTGTCAAATAAACTGACTGATAAAGAGGTAGTTCACTGAAATGAACAGCCCTTAGAAAAAAAAATAAATAAAGGATCCTTGAATAAGAATTTTATGTTTTTTCTCGCATGACTTGACAAGAGTAACTTTAATATAATTCCAAAAAGAAAATGACTAAAAAAGTTTGTGTTTGCTCACTTGTTACGCTTGTTTATTTAGTAAGTTGATGCTGTTTCGGTAGTTTCGTTTTTTTTTTTTTTTTTTGCTAAAAAATCTTGCAGCAGAGCAATAAATATCAGCCATAACTATCAATTTGCATTTTGTAAAAATAAATAAATAGATAAATAAGTCACATACCAGTTGTTGGACAATTTAAAGATATTTCAAATTTTTTAAAATGTAATTCTTCTTAAGTTGATTTAAGTGAAATTAACACCGTTCTTAAAGAAAAACTAATAATGTAAGTTACGAATTTTCTCAAAAATTGATAAAATAAGATTTTTTTTCTGAGAAAATCTTTAAGGGTTAGATACTAGAAAAGAATAAATTGATCATGGTACTTCCCACTATAGTAAGATTATACGTTAAATATGTAGGGCAGGGAATGAGTTTCATATAACATTGTAGATTTTGCTTATATAAGAAAGCAGCATTTGAATTTTACGTCTCTGCGTAGAACGCAAAATTGTCGTGTATGCCCAAAATGTGATATTAGGTCTGTTCTTTATGTCTCATACAGAATATGTATGAACGATGTGACAGTAATTTCTATTAATATAGTCCTTCTATTGTCTAAATTTCATTAATTGTTTTGTAAATTGAGTTACTATCATTATGATTGTTTGTCACAATCTTACATAAAACCACCTTAACTATGCTCAAGGTTTAGGCGAAAAAATATTGAAGAGGTTTTAAGTAACAGTCACGTATCGTTTCTTGAAAAACTAAGTTTTCGATTGATATACAGTAAAAGGAATTTTAAGCCCAGTTATATTCATTCAAATCCTATGCTCTAATTAAGAAATAAACTTTTTTTTCAATAAATCCTTATTGATCTTTGTGTAGCAGAAAAAAATTAATTACTACAGTTTATAGACACACATTTAAATTTTGCTCCATCAAAGTAACAAAATTGTTTTCCTTAACTTGAAGCTCTGAAAAAAATAAATTGCATTAAAAGAAAATTAAGAATTAGAAGCACAGTACAGAAGTTAAAATACTCGGAAATCTCAAGAAAGGAAAAATTAAAGAAATATGATCTTTTTTTTTTTTTTCTTGCTTCAGCAAATGGTCATATGTAGAACCTACACAAGGTTTTTTTTGTACAAATATATCAGATTGATTTATTACAAGGAAAACGCGAAGGAAGGTTTCAAGCCTCGAAATTTGGGTAGAAGAATGGTTCAGGTTAGAAAGTAGTTGTAAAAAAAGCCAACTACTCATTTTACGTAAACGACAACATTTTTATCATTTATGAGATCATAATAACTTTTTAAACTAAAAACTTTTATCAATACAGCTTGAGCAGATGCGACTATTGTTTAAAAAGTTCAAACTCGGTGGTACTCTGCTTGCAACTAAGGGTTGGATGCATACATTTTAAGCCTAAATCGAAGGAAAAAAACGCAATATAAACTCGAACCTGTTTTTGTGCGGTCTTTTTTTCTTTTTTCTTTTTTTTTTTTTTCTTTTTTGGTGCGGTATATGAAAATTTCAATCAGATGGGGATTCAATAAACGAAATTATTTCTAAAATGAACGAAGTTAATTTTAAAAAGGGCGAAGTTATATTTAAAACGATTAAGATTTTTTATGTGATTTTTTTAATGCGGTCCCTATCCACCGCACAAAAACAGGTTTGAGTATATACATACACATTTGTGTGCAAGCTATATTTTTTTTCTTTTTCTTCAAGAGAACGTTGTTATAAAGCTCATACCTTGAACCGCCTCCGTACATAAAAAAAAAATTTCGACCCTATTCTATCAATTCAAATGTGAAGAGTGATGAATGGAATAATATGCTTTTTATGCTATGACTATGCGAGTGACTGAAGTTTTTCCATATAAAAAATGGAAAATTAATTACGCTCATTTTTATATTTCACCATGGTGGAGAAGAATTGCTCCCCAGAAGTTCTAAATAGTTTTCTAACTCCGGAATTCTTCTGAAATAATTCCACTACCTCTTCTCTAAGTCTGAGATCAATACAAGACGAAGTCCCTTTACAAATAGAATTGTTATTTCAACACTTAAAAGATTTTCTATTTTTATTATTCAGAGCAAATAGAAAAAAAAAACCTGTTTCTACTGTATTGCTCTTTTGCATTTACACATTAAAAAAGGTTTCTTCAATGAATTTTACACAAATCAGAAAATGCAATGTAAATTTAACAATAGAAGTATACGTACTTTGTGAAGCAGAATAAGCGCAGGTTTTAAGGGTCAATTTAATTTTCAGCAAAATAGGAAAAGAGAAAAAAAGGAAAAATATTTGTATTTATGCACTACCCGCGATTGACGTTAAAGATCTTCAACTCATAGTGCATTTAATACACAATATAGTAAACGTTAACGTTAACAATATAGTAAACATTGTCTTAATAGTGATATCAATATTTCATTTTTTTTAAACTGAATATCATAGTCGAAAAACAAAACTTTAAGATTCAATCGCTTTTGACTTGCATAACATTTCAAAACCTCAAGTTATTTGCAATGTAAGAAACAGTTACTGGTGAGTGTAGAGAAAAACATATATAATAGTGTTAGGTATGAATACCTCGGTATCTGCAGCAGGATTTGCTGCCCCGGTGACCATAAAATGGTATTGGCTATTTACTTTTAAGAAAAAACAATAATGTCACCGACTTCAGGTTTCGGTTAAAAGAATATTGGCTTAAAGACACTCTACTGTATATACAAGGGTTATTAAGAAAGTAAGGAACGTTTCCGTCTGACGCCGCTGGGTGCGCTCCGGTCACTTATAAATTAGGGGTCTGCGTGCTCGGCAGCTCAGTCGGCATCCAATCATCCTAACGGGAACATCTCTGCACTGACTGTCTTTTCGAAACTCAAATTTAAATTGTGCTCTGCAAATGAAAATCCCGCCAGTTGTGAGGTGCGGTCTTTAATACGGTTTTTAGTTGGCAGAAAGGCTAAAACCATTTGAAATTTATCGACTAGTGTGTGGAGTGTACGGAAACAACGTAATAAATAAAAGTTACATCCGGAAATGGTGCATTCAGTTTAAAAAATGACCGAATTAACGTTCGCAATGAAGGAAGATTGATGATAAGATGTTTACCCTCATCCACTCTATAGTCCTGATCGTGCACCTAGTGATTTTCAAATGTTTACAAGAATGAAGAACTGGCTAAAAACAAAGCGCATTGACGGCGACGAACTTCGGGTGTGTTTCACTGATGGAATGGGATCGCAGGCGACAGAATTCGTTGACGGTGGAATTTAAAAGCTTTTGAAGTGCTATGATAAGTGCCTAATTTTAATGATGACTATGAAAAAAAAAGCAGAATTTCAGTTGCTTTTTCAGACGTATAATCCTTTGTTTTTTTCCCTTGTGCTTATTTTTTTATAATTTCAATCGTTCTTTACTTTCTGGACAGCCCTTATATATATATATATATATATATATATATATACTAATAATATAAAGCAGTCGAGTTTATTTGTTTGAACGCGCTAATCTCAGGAACGACTGGTTCGAATTGAAAAATTCTTTTTGTGCTGAATATTATGTTCATCGAGGAATGTTAAGGCTATATAGCATCGCATCACGCTATGACTAATAGGAGTGGAGCAGTAATATAAAATGTTATGAAAACGGGAAAATTTAAATCTTCATATATAAAAATCTTCTGTGCGGATGTTTGTCACTATAAGGCTTTCAAACGGCCGGACCGATTTTGATCAAATTTTTTGTGTGTAATTAAGTTGTGGCGAGCATGGTTTCGAAGCGCGATGGATCGAATCGGAAACGTTTTTGTTAATTAATTAATTAATTTAAACATTGGATGGTTATGTCTCCCAAATGATTAATATTTATTTCAACCTATTGTTGAGCGAGAATTGAAATAAATATTTAACCCGTTGCCAAAGGACAATCAGAAAGCCAGCTCTGCTTTTTGTAATGAAATTTCCTACTGTGATATGTCAATTGAGAATAGATAAAACGTAGAGAGAGAGTAAAGCCTTCATTTCTTAAAAACAACGATTTTAGTTCCCGTGATGTATTTTAAATTAAAGTACTGGAAGGTTCACGCAAAACGTGAGTTCTGTCGTCGTAGTTGAACCATGTGACCGGATCGGTGCATTAGGTTTTCCTAACCAAATGATCAGAAAGTACCGTACCTAGCAACATTTGTTTTGTCGGCTGAAATCCATCTGAGCTTTGGCACCAATGTGAAGAATACTTTAAGGATTATCTAACTAATCAGTACATTATTAAAGGAAAAGATGATGGAATTTAAAGACGAAACAAATTTTATTTTCGTCCAGATAAATTACAACAGGGTAGTTCTGTACACAAAACATCAGTGCAGTGGAGGATCTTTATCTTAGGTGGGAAGAACAAATTGGGCAATATATGAAGTTTAAAAAGTTCTCGTTCATAAGATTGGACCACTAATCTGCCGGAGTTGGCTTCGCTCACTGATCGGCTGGATTACAGTAACGTGATGGCTTGGCGACTTTTTAGAGTTGCGTGATCATTTGTTTAAATTTTAAAGCTACTGTTAATGTAGTTGCATTTCTTGTTTATTTGGCGAAATATTACAAATTGCAAAGAATTGTTTTTCGTTTTTAAAGAGTTTTCAGTCATTTTAGTTGAAGAATGTGTTTATTTTACATCGGGAGGGAGGGGAGGGGATGGATGAGTGATTTTCGCATATTCAGAGAATTGTTTTTACCTTTATGATTTTTCAAAACGATATCCTTTCGATTGTTTTATTCTTTTTCATATGGGGGATGTTGCAGCGGGATTTCCCGTTTGTTCTAGATGGGCAGTTAGATTTTTAAACTTAATATCTGAGGACGCTTTTTATCCTTTGAATATGGCTGAAGGAACAAACCATCAAGTATGGGAGAAAAAATAGTTAATAAAACAACTATTCAGTGGGCATTAGATAAACCAAGTTGTAATAAATATACGCATTCTGACACCATAGCAGCTTAAAACATTTTTTTTTACTTATTTTTTTTTTTCAACAGAACGGTTCAAACACTTGATAGTTTATTGAAATTTTTTTAACTTTTCAATTGACAAAGTTTGAACAGAACAACGTCTGTCGGGTCCTCTAGTATAATATAAAATGCTTGGAACGAAGAACAAGCATAGCCATGTTGGCTCGAGCTTAAATTGCGGACTTCACGATACAATATCCGTAGGTTCGAGTCAGCCATGAGGCAAATCTCGAAGGAACTTTTCAGAGAAAATCCTAAACGATGCTAAAAATGATTTACAAAAAAAATATATTTACATGTCACTAACTTATATTTTTTTATTAATAATCAGCTAATCATATAAAGCTGAAGAGTTTGTTTGTTTGAACGCGCTAATCTCAGGAACTGCTGGTTCGAATTGAAAAACTCTTTTTGGGTTTGATAGTCTTTTTACTGAGGAAGGATATAGTTTTTTTTTTTTTAACTCAGATTGAGCGAAATGTTTGTAATTGCAAATTAAATGTTATATTAATTGTTTAGTTCCATAAATTCCTATCAGATGGCGGGGTAAGTTAACTCTTCGAGAGGGCGCTGGCCGACACTGTCGATAGCTGCACACTGTTAAAAATGGGTATTCAAAAATAATGAAAATTTACTCATTTTTGAATACTTTCATTACTCAATATAGCTCCGAATCAATAAAGTTCAATTTTGAGAAACACATGTACTCATTTCATGACTCGTATTTCTCGTATGTTTGTATTTGATGCCACATTTACTCATTTTTGAATCAATTGTATTCAAAAAAAATGAATACATTCAGAGTTTCATTTTTGAATACATTTTTTTTAACAGTGCAAGGAACCATGCCCATGCTACGATCTTGTGATCAGCGAACAGATTTTTGAATGCTTTTTTTTTTTTTTCGATGTTCAGGTACATAGTTTGATTTTGTAGGATTTTTCCACTGGGTTTTGTTTTCCTTATTTCTTCAACGTTCGTTTTTGTTCTTATAGTTGAAGATAGTTACTTATCTAAGTAAATAATTTGATTTGTCGGATTATTCAATTGTGATTGTTCTTTATAACGTTTTAATAAAAGCATTGTTTATGTGGCACTTTTAATTGCAGGGAAGAAAACCGCTTCAGTCGCTAAAAGGCAAGCTTACGGTATCGTGATTGCTTAGCGCATTAAGCGATGAACTAATGTCGTTGAAGGATTATTTTGAGTTTTAAAGCTGCTGTTAAATATTTGTATGTACTTCGGCGAATAGTTTTAAATTCCAGATACTTTAATAGTTCTTTTGAAAAGGTGTCTACGCGTCTTAGTTGAAGAAAAATGATCATTCACATCAGAAGAAGGACGGGTGCATGAAGTTTTTTTTTTTTTTTTTGCTCAATGTACTTCATTTAACTTCTTAGCACGGGCATCGCCGTGCGGGGACTGCTCATATATATATATATATATATATATATATATATATATATATATATACCGGGTGGCCCAGCGGGTAATGTTTGAAACAAAGTCCAATAAATGGCGCTAGGCGCACGTGAGTGAAGCCAAACTTGGTACGCATGCTCCGTTGAGTGGGTAATTGTAAATATGATGTTCCTTCAGTGTGCAGTGCACTTTAGCGTGTGATTCTCGTTAACAAAAATGAACAAATATTTGACGGAAGTTCGCGTATTTATTGTGCTGCAAATGGCCAGATGTGATGAAAATGTGAAGGCAGTTCAACGAGCATGCCAGGAGAAGTTCCACAACAAGAATTGGCCAAACAAAAGGACTATGGAAAAGTTGTCATTTTGTGCGTTTGACGGTACAAATGTTTTCCTTTTTGCTTCCATGTTTGTTCTGAAAAATGTGTTTTAATCATCTTCCCTGTAGACTGTATGCCAGGTTCAAACGTACTGGATCGGTGAAAGACGATAAAAAGCTATGGCTACAGCCACCGCTACTGTGGTCACAGACGGTGCAAAACAGGTCGTCGAAGACTTTTTAGCTGCCGATCCGACCTGATCTGTAAGGAGAGCAGTGAACATGTTGGGAATAAAGCATACATCACTTCAGCGAATAAAGAAAGAGCTTGATTTGTCGCCTAACAAAATTCAACTATCCCAACCTCTCAACGAAGACCATACATGAAGACGTTCAGAGTTTGCACAGCTTATGCTTGAAAATCTTCACACAGGTGAAATCGATGTAAAGAAAATTTTGTTTTCAGATGAGGCCTACTTCAATTTTGATGGCCATCTGAACAAACAAAATTATCGCTACTGGGGCAGAGAACGGCCAGAGACCACTGTTGTCCGAAGCTTCCACCCGAAAAATTTCTTGTGTGGTGTGCAATATCCTCGCATGGTGTGTTTGGCCCTGTTTTCATCGATGGAACTCTAAGCGCGGCGAAATACAGAAAGTTACTGGATGAGGAGCTCATCCCTTTTCTTCATGGTAATGACTTGGTCCAAGGTTATTGGTTTATGCAGGATGGAGCAAGACCACATCGTACCGCGGATGTTTTCGAGATGCTCAATGAGCATTTTAGCGATCGAATCATTGGGTTAGATTACCCATCGCACTTCCAAGGTGGTATCGAATTACCCCCATATTCACCAGATCTGAATCCATGCGATTACTACGAATGGGGTTATTTGAAGAGCAAAGTGTGGCAGACGAGTCCTGCAAACCTTCCAGAACTGAAAACCGCCATTACAACTGCTGTCGAGACGATTGACAGTGAGGCCTACTCACGAGCAATGGTTGGATTCCAGAACCGCCAAATTGCTGTCCTTGTTAAAAATGGCGGTCACTTCGAACCTCTATATCTTTAATAGCCCAATATGTCCTTTCATTATACGTCATTAAATTCTTCTCAAGTCTCTTGTTTGTTTTTATTTTTTCATTTGTTTCAAACACTACCCGCTGGGTCACCCGGTATATATATATATATATATATATATATATATATATATATATATATATATATATATATATATATATATATACATATATATATACAGTTGGCTCTCTGTTTAAGGACGCTTTCTACTTAAGGACGATTTTTTGTGGTCCCTTGAAAGTCGTTAAACAGAGAGCAAACTGTGTATATATATATATATACTTGTGGACAAAATTAAGAAATAGAAGGCATTTTCCGAAATATCTCGAGAAGTAATGGTTAAACATTAATGAAATTTGGTATGGATATAACTTATAGTATGACAATAGGCGTGCACAGCAAACTTTACGGGACCATTCATTGGCAAGAGCTATTGCCAGTAGTCCAATGTTCACTGAACTTCATGATGAAAGATGGCAATGAAAGTGAGGCTTGGTATGTACATGACTTATAACTAACGACATGTAAGTAAGCAACATTTCCATGCTTGAAACCTAATCTAAGAGACGGACAATACACTGGCAGTTGCTTTTGGAAAGTATACTGGATATTTTAATGATATTTAACAGAATAAAATATAATTTATAGAATAACTAATGACGTTATTGAGTGCATGAATGCTACAAGATCAAAATTTTTAATTTTCAAGAATTGAAGATCTTTATGAAATTGACGCATGGAAAAAGAAATATTGAGAAATGGATGACTTGAACATTACTTCTGCTGCGTATGAGAAGACAGGGTAGCAATCTTGGGGAATTTCAATCATGTTAAAGATATTTCAGTGTTCTTAGAATTCTCTGAAGAACTTTTGTTTTACATAAACTGATAAATCAAATTAAGAGTGGTAACAATTTTTGTAAATAGTTAATTATGCATTAAGAGCATTTATCTCACCTGCAGGTTTCTCACAAATATACCTCGATAGTCATGTTTATTCATTTAGGTAACACTAAAGAGCAGGGTGGGCACAATTCATAAAGGTTATCTTTCCTGGACTTTGGATTTTGTGAAATAAAATGAGATGAAATATCCAAAGATAAGAAAAAAAATTTTAATCCTCAAATTGTCAACTCTACACCAGTTTTCTCATTTAAAAGAAAACATTAAGTCTGCAAAAACACACAAACGAGGAATTCCTCTTAATATTAAAACCGTCTAGTTTTTGAAGTTCGTAAAAATAGTTGCCTTTCGTTGTTTTAGGATAGCTATACCGAATACTAATTGCACACGATATTTCTGTAGTGTTATAAAGGATAAAATTATTTCATAATTACATTTTTTTTAAGTTTTTCTCATCATTTACAAGTTTTTCTTATTTTTTTGCACCAGATTATTTTATTTAAATATCGATTGTATTCGATATTTCTTTTAGTAACACTATAAAAATATTGTATTATACATTCCTAATCGTTTTTTTATTATTATTATTATTATTAAATACAATTACGTTTCTTTACTGAAAATTTGGTACCTATCAGATTGAAAGCGTTAAATAATAACCCTAACAGTGTTGTGAAATCAAAATTAATGTTAAAGGTTGGGCAAAATGTTTGGTATTTGAATTTAAAATGGTTAGTTTTTACATATGAACACATTTTCAAACATAAAACTTTTTGAATATAATAACCTTACATCCAATGTAAATGTAGCATGACAGGAAGAATTCCATATGTAGAAAATTTTTATCACATTCATCATTACTACATCTTTATCACATAGAAACGCAGGTCTTGAATGGCAGATTTTAAAAATTCACTCCAAACATAAATTGTATCATCCACATACATAAACAAGCAAGATCTCACCTCAACTCTTTCGATCGAAAATTCGCCAACCGAAACTGATGGACGCGTTTTATGACTTCCGTAAAACGAAGCTTTCCGTAATACTAAAGCTAATGATCAAAATTCTTAAAGCCGTGAAATATTATAGATTTGGAAGTTGTCAGAATCATAGCATCACTTTTACTTAATTTTGAGAAGTATTTAGCATTTTCCTATTTTGTTTGTATTTAGGCATAATTTACGTTTGTAAGTCTTAATATTGTCCTCAAAATACTTTAAATATAATCATTAAAGAATGATAATTAATTTACGCGATTAAAAGAAAAACTTTCGGAAATAAACTAGCTTTATTTCTTGTTTATTTTGTCCTATTTTCATAGTTATTCAGCTTTTTTTTTTCTTTTTTTTTTTTCATGTGCTCATTTTCATTGATTAAAATAATTGTTTCAATTTCCGATTTCTTAACTAATTCACCCTCCTAAAATTAATATTTTTGCGATTTTAGTTATGCGAAATATTTAAAAGTACATAAACATGACTGCGAATATAACATCCAAGTTTTTTTAAATAATTAATAATTAAAAAACCCCTCAAGACAAAGCGAGCTTTATTAAAAGTATAATAATAACAGAAGCGATTTCCAAGCTAAACAGAAGAAAGAATTAATACAACTCACGTTATTGTAAATTAAGATAGAAAGTAAACCTCAAATTAATTCTTTAAATATTGTTACCACTTTTACACATAATCTATAAAGATGGTATAAAATTATAATACAATTACATCGAAACTCTGAAAATGTGTTATTAAATTGAATAATACATTATCAGTTCCACGAAAGAAAAGAAAATTACTAATGTTTCACAGAATCTTTTAAAACACACCTCTTGAGTTTAAAAACCTTGAAACTTAAAACTACATTTCTTATTCAAAATGGAAAGAATTTTTTTTTTTTTTCAGCTCTGAATATTCATGACTAATACTCAAAAGTTGTGCCAAAAAATCTCCTCAAGTGGACAGTTAAAAAGAATAAAAAATTGATGTGATCTTTCTACTTTGAAGTCGAGATCATGTGGCTCTCCACTGATTTAAGGGATTAATAAGTTTTGTTGCAAAATAGCCTCTTCTCATTTATCTTGCTTAGCTCTCCAACGTTAATCTTCTCTCACCCTCCAACTCTGTCAACCTCTTTCGTACTATCATAAGAGCAATTACGTTATCTTAGAGATGACTTAAAAACGCTATGTGCCAAGAAACGGGGAAACACTTTTAGCAATAAATTAACGATTTATGGGCAGAAACAGTAAATCTACTAAAATGAATGATTTAATAACAACATCTCAGGTTATAACCGGAAAATAATATGTGTCATATGAGTGGATATATTTAGTGCTTAGGAATGCTTATTGAGGAAGATAAGAAGTTATTGTGTTGCAAAAACTGTCAAGTAGCATATTTTTAGTAGCCATTTGACAGGTGCGGTTTTGCGAAGCCGTATAAAGTGACAGTAAATTTCTATATATACAATTGTTGTTAGGTTTTGTGTGTTTGTTGTTTACTTTGAAAGAAAGCACTTACTTGTATGTAGCTACTTTTCCTGAGTATACGCCCAATCTGTTTTCCCAAAACAAACAAGACATTTGTACACAGCATACAAAAATTTAAACGCGACAAAAATGTTACTTCGAAAATGTAACTGATTATATCTGTGCCGACAGAGAAAATGGATGAAAACGTACATACATAATGAAAGCATACGAATGAAACTTGTGTTACTTTTTGTTTTTTTTTTTTTTTTTTTGTTTTTTTTGGTTCTGAATGAAATCATTTTTTCAATGAATAAATATGCAGTTGTATAAGAAAAAAAGAGCAAATTCAATGCAAAAAATACATACTTAATGAGCATAATCATGGATTGTAGATATAATAATGTAAAGATTCAATTAAATACTAACAAAATGTGAAATTTTAAAAGCTTAAAAGGGAGGAGAAAACAGCAAGAAAAAATAAGAACGCGATGAGAAAATTTTAAAAAGCGGCATTATTTTAAAAAAAAATCGTTAACATTTTTTAAACGAGTTTCATTATTTTTCCCTGTGAAGAAGTAACGATATTTATAATTTTAACTTTCATTAATTTTATAATTGTTGGTATTACTTCACTTAGGGGACCTCAGCACAAGAAGGGGTACATGGTAGGGGAAAGGGGGGCACATGTTAACAATTCTTTTTTTTTTTTTTTTGTTCATTAATTTTCCAAAAATTATTATCAATTTCTCAAAGCAAAACAAATTAGACATATGAATAGTTTTTTCTGTGTGTCATGGATTTTTTTTTTTTTTTTTTTGAGATTTTTTAAAACATTATTTCTTTGCTTTATGGTGCTTCTAAAAAAATTCTTCAGTTGTTCACATATTCCCCAAAAGGGAGGCACATGATAACAAGCCTGAGACGCATATAAATATGAATAAATATGCAGGAAAAGCAACATATTTCAACAAAAACTTTTAAATGAAACATACACGTAATGCCATCTACATTAAATCGTTTTTAACCTGTACTGTGTCAGTTTAAGTTGTATAGTAACTGTGTCGTTAAGAAAAAAAATCCCAATATATAACTGCTCACTGCCAAATTTTATAGTATTGCTGGAAGTTCTGTTCGTTGGATATACAAGAAAAGATTTTGTAAGAATGTATTGTACAAAGAATAAGTTGTCAGATGAAAAAAAAATCTTATTATATATTTCTCTTAAGCTTTATAAAGAGTATGATAATGAATTTAAAAATTCTTTTAAACAACAGTTTTAAACAAATGAAAGTATTTTGTCTTTTTAAGAAGGTAGACCGAGGCATGTTTTCGCGGATTGTTTTCAATGAATTTTCTAAATTTCGTGATTTAACTTAGGAAATTTTAGACAATGCGGTTTTATGAAGCAGCTAATGGAGTCAAAATTGTTATATTCCGTTGTTGCTCAATTTGTGTTTTTACCGTTAATAAAATTATTTTTGAGTCCAAGCCGGTTGCGTAAACTTGCCTCTAACACGGGGCATGTTTATGCATATTTATTTTGACAACTAACGTGGTTCTGTAAGCGTTTTGAACACAATGTATTACCATCGTTAAAATAAAACAAATTAATTACAGACTGAATAGTGTATAAAGTAAAAGCTGAACGGGCATGAAGACTTTACTACATGATAGTAAGCTATAAGATACGAATTTTTCCAACTCGATCAAAAATTAAATGGTGATTTTCAAAATTAAATAGCCTGAAAATACCAAAAAGTTTTGAGACAGTTCGGAGCGAAAAAAACGTTAGGGCTCGTTTAGAAGTAAGACACAGTAAGAACGCGCGTATAAAGGTGCTCAGAAGTCAACACGTAAACTTGCCCCGTCGCTAAGTTTAGATTTATGTTTCACGTGCAAAAAAAATTAATTACATTTCAGTTCATACAAATACAATTCTCAAAAAGGATAAAAGTCTGCTTATTTTTATACACTTGTTCTTTCTTAACTAAGTGTTATTTGCTCCCACTAAGCTTCAAAACGTTCAACTCAAAATTTACTCGATTTGGTAGAAAACAGATTATTCTTTCTGCATGCTGGACCGAAGCTCGACTAATGCTCAAAAACTTGTGAGGATATCTGCTAGGTAGCAGCATCAATATGTTATGACTGTTGGCACTCCAGTTATAACTCGTTTTGAAAAAAGGCCGCTGCGTAAACGTGCTCCAGTCTACCCTTTTATATAACATTAAATTGTTGTACACCAACTCTTTAGTAACAAATAAATTTTAAAAATAAAAAAAAATCAAAAAAATAAATAAATATTAAATTTAATAATAAAAAACGAATCTTACAAACTGAGTGTAGAAAAATAAGATCTTTAAATATTTACACGGAGAGGATGTGAAAACCTCACATATGTCCCTAGATGTTGTGTTCACGAGTGCCCACATCTTACCCTTAAAACTGACTTGCAAAACTTAAAAAGTTCTTAGTTTTACTTAAGCAGTGTCATAAATTTTTTGAATGTTCATACAATGGTTTTTCAATTACTGAGTTTAGCTTATTAGGTAGTTTAAAATGTGTTTTTTTTTTTTTTTTTTTTTTTTTACGAAGAAGACTGTGATAAAATTATATACAACGTTTGCTAAAAGAATGAAGTTGTCGCCAAAGAAACATTAACTGGCTCATTGCTCTATAAGTTTGGGCAAGTGGACTGGTTCTTCCACTACTTGAGATTTTTTTCAAGTTTTTTTTTTTCTTTGCTTGAAATTATTTAAGTAAAACATATCCTGTTTACATGTGCTTCCTTTCCCCTGCATTTCGTACATCACGTTCCTGTCAGGCTCACACATTAAAACGGGTGAACTCCAAGCTGAGTTGATACCCAGCGCTGGACCTTCCCTGGCGAAACGCATCGCGTTCGTAGACTATTGTAGACCTCCAAACACATACGTACGAGGAAACCATCTGGTAGACCATGTTTTAAAAATCCGTCAACTGTGAATAACTTGAAGTCCCAAGGGACCCGCTAAAACGTTCGAGAATTTCGTAGTTCGAGTTATGGGAAGTTCCCACAATAGTCTCAAGAGTTTGGGTACCAATGAAAATTTCGAGATAAAGGGATATTCGAGTTATATGCTTCGAGTTATCGAGATCCGACTGTACATCTTAAAAGGAGGGGTGAAGTGGATAAGTAGGTACGTAGTACTATTTTCGGTTGCACTAAATGTGCACCAGCTATGAAAAATCGCATCATTTTAGGACGTAAGTTTTTTTTTTTCTTTTAAACTATCCTTGTTATTACTGCTACATTATTATTAATGCTTGTTTTAGATAAACTAGTACTCATTTTTGACTTTCGAATTTATGCACTACATGTGTTATTTATGAGGTGTGATGATCACAAGTGTACAAAAAACTAACTATGTGTAAGAATTTTGTAAATTAAAACACCAAAACATACTTTCGGAAATACTTTTTATAATTATTTTACACTTATCTTACCTTTTAATTGTACCTGATTGGAATCAACTTTCAACTACAATGTAAAAAAACTGCATTTTCGATTATACAATAACAAAACCATTTAGGTATGAACGTGCAATATGTTTCTGTTACTAAAAGAAACGGATTACAATATTTAAATTTCAATAACGTATTGTGGAACTGATATTTGTTATAAAAGTTAAAATATGTCGTATTAAGTTTTGCCTTAATTACTATGCGTAGTTAAAACTCCATGAGTAGGTTGAAGTTGTGTTGCAGTTATATTCCTTTTTTATTTCAAATGCTGCCTCAAAATATTCACAAAAGAAAACGGACAGCGATTAGTTGAGTCAAAATCAATAAAACTGCATTCTTCTGCATTGGAATAGATCTGAAAAAGAAGGGCCTAGGTAGGAGTACATTTAGAAGTTAATGTCTTTTATGCTAAACCACATTTCAAAGCTCTTCTTAGGGCTCGAGGAGCAGTTACTAAATATTGAAGTGCTTCTCATAAGTTTATACACTCTAAGTGTCTAAGCACATGCGAACAATGTGATGTGATTAGTTTACATTAGCTGCAGAGTTTGTGCACCTATTACTTTGATTCATGTTTGCTTGATTATTTTTTACTTCACTTTTATTTTATTTTTTTAATTAATTTATTTTATTTATTTATTTTATTTATTTATTTATTTTATTTATTTATTTTATTTATTTATTTATTTTATTTATTTATTTCATTTATTTCATTTATTTATTTATTTATTTATTTATTTGAAATTGAAGTAGATAATCCGAACAAAATGTCATTGAGATTAATCCTACCAATGATGCATTTTATCGAAACAATACCAGCACTGCATAAAACATTCACATGGAAACCGTTGCATGAAACACTCATATGAAAAGCATTACTAGCACTGTTTTCAACTTTGAAGTTAATAATCCGAACAAATGTCATTGATATTAATCCCAGGAATGATGCATTTTATCGAAACCATAGGGTCTGGTGGGGTAAAGAGGTCATAAAATCGTAGGTTTTTAACTTAGGTGGATAATTAATACATTAAATTCTTTAAACACTTTAACTTGTTTAGTTGTTATTTTAAATTGCATTATTAAAAGACACGGTACATTGAGTTTTAGGGGGAAAAATATTGATTTAAGAAGTTTTATAATATTTTCTTTTCCCTATATGTATATATGACCACTTTATCCCATGGGGCGGGGGAAAGTGGTCATAGCCTGGGGTAAAGTGGTCATAGTTTAAAATAGAAACAAAACCATTATAAATAACCCTAATATTTTTATATTTCGGTTATTTTTATAGTGATAAGTATATGCACGTGTATATGCGTGTATACACGAGTATATATGTGCCGTGTGAACATGAGTAAAGACGTTCGTATATGAGTAGATACACGTCTTCATCAGATACAGGCATACACGTGCCTACTCAATTATGTACGTGTGTGCAAGGGTATATAAGCATGTAACCATGATGACCTACAGGAGAGTATACGTGTCTACACGAAGTATATACGTGTCACGCGCAGTGGTTGGAAAAACTACATATTTTTTGTAGCGAACTACAACTACAACTACTTTGTTACAAATGTAGTTAACTACAACTACAACTACTTTTTTCAAAATGTAGCGACTACAAACTACTTTTGAAATGTAGTCGCTACTTCGCTACTTTTCAAAAAATAAGTAAATAAAGAGTATGCACATTAGGGTGTCTCACAAAAAATGAAATTCAATTTTTCAAGTCGCATACCTACTTATATTTTAGCTCTTTTTTTCAAAACAACTCTAAAAAAATTTCATGTAATTTGAATAATGACGACCCGTGTCGACTTCCGTCAGAATGCAAGCACTTGCATTAGGGTGGTTCAAAAAAAACTTTTTTCAGCTAGAGTCCAGGACACCTCCTACTTTTCTTTAGACTTACTAATAGTATTATGCAGTAAAAGTTTTAGCTTCTTACTCAAATTTTAAGACGGTGCTCAATAACCCCTCAGTTTAATATTAGGCGTAGCATAGAAAATGTCACAAAGTTAGAAACATTTAATTTACCCAGCTGTTTTTTTTTTGTAAATAATTATTTTATTGCAATGTATATGCATATTACTCGTGTATATTATAATATGTAGCATTGTTTTTTCAGCTCAATGCATTTTTAATCCCCCCTCCCCATACTGATGAAGTTTGGGGGAGGGGGCTGAGCATCCTTTTTCAGTTGAATAATCAGTTCAGCTAAAATTCTTCCAACATATTGTTATCCACAAGTCTAAAAATATTAAGGGGTGTCCTGGCATCTAGGAGAAACTTTTTTATTTTTACATATATTTTTGAACCACTCACCTTATATGCTAGACCAAATCGAAAAAAAAAACTCGAAATTTCAATTGAAAAAACGTTGCCCCTATACCCCACATGTACCACAAAAAAATTTATTAAAATTAAAAAACATTGAGATATCACACACTTGGCCTAAAATTTATAATATTCTTTAAAAAATTGATTTTTTTTCTATTTATCTTTTTAAAAAATACATATAAATTTAAATCAAATATCAAGTTCAGAAATTATTAACGAACACATTTTCAGATCAACATTTGCAAATGAATAATCGAAAAGTAATATGTTAAAATGAAAAATTTAACTTGACGTTGAAAAAATCCGTATCTTTCAGTAGCGGCAGGCTTACATATTGCAGGAGAGCAAACATTTTTATTTAACGCTAATTACCTACTCTACTGTTGATATTTTTCTGCTTGATAATTTTATAAAAGTTACCAGACATTTTAAAAAATATATGTATCGAAAAAAATGATTTTATAAATTTTATGTCTAGTGTGGGATACCTAAAACTTTTTTAATTTGAATTAATATTTTTGTTGTGCATGTGGGCAACATTTTATCAACAGAACTTTAGAGTTTCTAAAAAAAAAAAAAAGTTTTCCTTTTCTTTATTTATTTAGTTTAGCATTACAAAAGTTCTGGTTCACACTTTCAGACGGAAGTCGGCACTGGTTGCCGTTGTTAAAATTATGTGAAATTTTTTTTTTATACAGTTGTTTTGACGTAAAAGGAAAAATATAATAGGGTGTGCGACTTCGAAAATCAACTTTCGATTTTTTTTTTTGGGGGGGGGGGCACCCTAATAAAGACACACACCGTAAGAGGATTGAACGAAAAAAAGGTTTACATTAAAAAATTAACTCATCTGAACATGGAATATTGCTAAGATTTAAGAAGTAGCATTAAGATATTACTAATTTTCGATTTTTTTTCTTTCTTTTCCAAAATGGTCCGTTATCATATTCTTACTCGATTATAGCACTGCAATCTCGTATTTATTGTAAGCCGGCCAGGGCGATTCAATATCATCCCCTTCTATAACATTTAGAGTAGCTTCTTTATTTGCTAAATACTGTAAAAGCACTTATTTTCGCGAGACTTTTAATTTTCGCATGCCCGTCGTTATCACAAAAATTAAAACCCCGCGAAATATTTTTTGTTTTTTAAACTTTCGGTCTGTTCATACAAAATTCACGAAATTTTGAACTTGCGAAATCACCGATATCTTCATTTAGAATAAGGAATTCATCGAAAATAAGGAATTGCTAAATTGGTGGTTATCACTAATTTATATACTTTTCTTTTTAAGTCAAGCTCTACTCAATACAAATATTGGCGAAACATAAAAATTGCAATGGCAAACAAATTAATAACGTCAAACAGAACGTATGGCGTCAAAATTATATGCCTGAGTCAGCTCGTTTCTTGATGAGTCTTATTTCTCATTGCATCCGCTACCATTTACGCCCGTCAAGTTCGTTCGACCCTTGATTTTTTTTTCTTTAAAGTTTATTTAAAAGTAGTTTCCAGAAATCGCTACAAACTACTATTTTTTTGTATCGAACTACTCACTACACTACTTTTTTTAAAAAGTAGTGCGCTACACTACAAACTACTAAAAAATGTAGCTACTACAGTAGCGTCGCTACTTGTAGCGCGCTACTTCCCACCACTGGTCACGCGTATATACGCGTCACGTGTATGCAATTTTATCTCAAGGATATACGTGCATACTTGAATGTATAAGTGTATAGCAGACGTATATACGTATATATACGTATATCACATACACGTCCATACATATACGGGTATATACGAAATTAATTCGTGGATATATCCAGTGCGTGTTGTACGTGTCTGCTCACGTATATATATATACATATATATATATATATATATATATATATATATATATATATATATATATATATATATATGTGTGTGTGTGTGTGTGTGTGTGTGTGTGTGTGTGTGTGTGTGTGTGTGTGTGTGTGTGTGGAAGCACGAGTATATACGTATGTATACGTGTAAACACGATTATATACCTATATACACATTAAGGTGTATACACCAGTACATGTGTGTATACACGAGTATATACGCTTATATATATATGTATGCTTACAGGTTGAATCCAAGGTCTTGGGCAAAAATCTAAGGGGTATAAGAGGGGAGGTTCAGAAGCAAATAATCATAAGGAACTTATGGTCGCTGACGAGCTACATGCACACAGAGCCAGAAACTGAGGGATGCAAAACAAGTCACAAATTTGTTGCACAAAGATGATTTTACCCAACATTTTAGTTTTTAAGAAATATTTAGAGCAGTTGTTTAAAGTTACGGCCTGTAGTAGCTCTAATACACGCATCACAAAAAAGGCGCAGCGACTGATGAAAGTTTTTCAAAAGTCTTGTTATTGCAACAGAGAGTGTATTATGGCTACAGGCTGCAAATTTCATCAATCGCTTTAAAACTTTCTTAAGACTTAAAATGTTGTGTAAAATTGTCTTTGTGTTATAAATTTGTGACTTGTTTTGCATCCATCAGTTTCTGGCTTTGCGAGCATGTAGCACGTCAGCATTCTGTTTGTGACCATATATGTTCTTTGCTTCTGATCCTCCCCTCTAACACCTTTTAATGATTTGCCCAATAGTTTAAACTCACCCTGTATACTTATATATCATATGCTTGTATGTGAGTGTCTACTCGAATACGTTAGCGAATATACGTGTCTACCTGAATATATACGTGTTCGTATATATACGGATATAAGTGAGTATATACGTGATTAGTCGAATATATATCTGTATAGATAAAAAATACTTGCAGATATCTATAGGTATTGTACGTATTTATTGGTGCATTTATGTGAATGCGTCTATGTACGTGCCTACAAGAGTGTATGCGTATGCATACGCATATACTCGTATATATTACTCTGTTAACTTTAAAAACAATATATATTAGGTGAAATTAATATTTAATTCATATCTGCCTTATACTTAAAGATTAAGTGACATTAGAAGAACAATATTCGTTTAAGCCTAATATTATGACCACTCTACCCCATCTTACTTAAATTGTTCTGAAAAATTATACCAAATAGATTCAGCTAACTGCTTATTAGTGAGAGTTCTTGAGATATGTAGGAAGCTTCCTGTGCAGTCAATCTATTCATAATTCTAACAAACAATATTTCCCAAGGAAGTTAAAAGAGGTGTTTAGATTTTTAAAATTTTCATATTCATACAAAATATTTTTTTAACCGAATAAAATTTTGCCAGTTGCAAAATTTTGTACTCAAAGTGCAGTTTCTAACTGCCCTACTCTTAAATAAAATTTTCACGTTCATTCGAACATGTATTTCCAAGTTATGGCCAAGTTATTTGAAGTATGACCACTTTACCCCAGTGACCACTTTCCCCCAGCAGACCCTACCAGCATTGCAAAAAACAAAAAAAACATTCACATAGAAACCATTGCATGATACACTCATATGAAAAGCATTACTTCCTCTGTTTTCCACTTTTTTCAAGTGTTGCAGTTTTTTTTTTTTTTTTTTTTGATAGATAGATATGTCTGGGTGCTCTGCGATCAATATGACTTAATAGGCAAACCCAAGACATCAAAGATAATAAAATATTTTTTATAAAAGTTATGTAGTTTATTTATGTATTTACTTTTATTATTTAACGGTGTACCTGCTACATTAATTTTATTACCATTACGCAGGAAATATTTAAATGAAAAGACATCGCGTTTAATGCAACTCAACGAAAGCCGCAAACACTATTACACAAAATAGTTGTGGTAAAAATCAAGCTACATTCATATTACACGCATTAAGTTTTAATGAAAATATGTAACTTACTGGAAAACCCTTTGAGAGCTAATGGCAAGAGAGAAGCGTCAGACTGTTCTTAAACTGTTCGGATGCTTAATATATTTCGGAGGTGCAATGTAACTCCCGAACGTTAATTTCCAGTCACTATGCTCCGTGTCGCAGTTTATCACTAAATTTAGTGCCTTTAGCAGGCATTAATTTCGATGTTTAGAAGGCATTGCGGCAAATACACAACTTTACTTCTAGAATCTAATATTATGTGACCTTTTACCAAACGCTAATACTTAGTAGTAATGAGAAATGTAGCAGGCATTAAGTTCGGTTTATGTAACGCAATATATATATATACATGTGATCAAAGTAAATGAGAAAATAAAGGGAATAAATAACTCATGCTTAGAATTATGTGTACTATATATGAAGATAAGAAATTTTGTTTAAGAAATGAAATGTGTAATGTAGGTCAGAAATAGTACTTATAACTGAGTTGCGAGGCCAATTAAAATTTTCCTGACTAGATAAGTAAGGCTGATTTTGTATACCACTTTATTAATACCTATAGCACATAGTGTAAAGTAATATTTTCCTGTAAACGTAAACTTTTGCAGTGTTTTGCAATTTATGCGTTGTAACTCGTAGACGACATTTGGAACAGTGTTCGAAGATTGTCTATGCAGCAAGTGGGCCTAAGGATCGCGCAGGAGCTTAAATGTCTAAAAAAAGGTTAAATAATGATTTTTTTTTTCTTTACGAAGATACATAAGTTAAAACTTTTTTTTTTTTTTGCATGTCTTAAAAATTATTTACATTCCTTTACAGTTTTTAGTTCTTGCATAAGGCCGTAAAGTTTGGTGAAATAAAATAAAAAAATCCATTTTTAAACTTATTTCGTACGTTACCATATTTTTTTACAGTCCATTTATAAGTTGTTTTGCAATAAATTCACACAATAATGCTCTTTGCTGGAAATGTAATTACATTTAATTACATTATTAACCCAAGACCCACCATAAGGAGGTGGCAACATATTATGCTTCACCCTACCCTTCCATTCTACTCAGCAACGTTATTTATACATTCACAATACATTTATATTTGCTAAGCGATTTTTAACTAGTTTCTACTCCTGAATCAGGCTTTGAAGTTTGACTTATCACTGAACTTCGGCACTGATGATCGCGAGTATAAAGTTTTTCATTTAAATTCATACCTACCAGCTCCCTGACTAGTTTCATAACCATTTCGACTGCCTAAATTGAAAGCAGACATTTAATTGAATTATTGATGAAACATACATTTTTTAAAAAATTGTTATTCACTTTGCTGGAACTCGATATCAAAATATCCAAGTTTTGAAAATTGACTTAAAAAGCGTTTTTTCGGCCCACACTATTGTATAGTAAAGTAAATTTTAAATCCGGAGAATTAATGCTCGGCTAACTATGTAACTTAAAAAGAGTCTTCAGAAAATGTAATTGAAATAAATATCAAAAGAGGAAACCACGACGGAAAAAATGTACAGAAATCATTTTTAAAAACATCTTTTTGAAAAGATTCTACGCAGAAAATGCTGATGAGCACTTAGATTTTGTCTTTTTGAGCAAGTCCCAAGAATTCGTCTACCACATATTGCAACCAATAGTCGTTTAACTGCATGTCCATTATTTTGTCATACTTGTATAAATCTGATTTGCAAGATGTGAACCATTAAGCTAATAAATCTATGAGAAATGAAGTAAATGTGTATAATGATAAAGAAAAAAGCCCCGGAACTCAAGTTTTCTAAGAATTTAAAACATGTTTAAATTAAAATGTTTTCTTCCTTTGGAATTGAACGACTGCTGTTTAAAAAAGTGAAATCACTGCACTGTGTGTGAATTATGTTCTTTCAAGATTATCTTCACAAATTCAGTGAAGTGTAAATCTAACAAATTCGTTACAGTGCTGCAGCGCTAGTTTCGACTTTAAATAACATTCCTTCTACTTTCGGGGAAGGGGCTGCCTTACAAACATTCGAAAGTTTTTCATCACTCACATTAGTTGTAATTACGGTTAAAACATTACCTCTATCGTTAAACTTTCATAAACAGAGAGAGTTTTTGAATACCAAGATACCTTTACCTCTAGTATTGGTACACTCGTTTATAAGGCAAAGAAAAATCAGCTTGACATTACGTAAATAAATATATATGTCCTACTCAATATAAAAGTTGACTACATTAGTTTCGGAGAAATAAACAAACTATAACATTGATTTTTTTTGTACACAGTAGATGAAGAGGTCTCATTTTTACGTTTGAAATACTGTGTCTCTTATTTTGGAGAATGTGACAGTCTGACCTAACTTCGTTCACCAAAGTACTTATTTTTTTTTCTATTATTATTTTGTTTTATTAATTTTGAATTTATTCAATTTTCCTCTACTAATGCTTAATGTTAGCTGTATTTTATTTTTTTAGCTGACTGTCAAACATAAATAATGCTAATAAAAAGAGTGGTTAGTTATGATTACATAAAAAAATAAGAGAGTTCATAATTCTTTTTAATCAATAAAAAAACGTATGTTTTAAATTCTTAATTACAAAAAATAAATTCGAGTCAAGCACTATCGTCTGAGCCAAAGTGGTCTGCTAGAGCAGCGGTTCCCAATCGGTGGTTCGCGAACCCCTGGGGGTTCGCAAGAGGTATGAAAGGGGTTCGAGAAAATAATATTATAACGTCGGAATCATCATTTATTCATTTGTCTCTCGCACATTCGATACTCGCGTGAAAATGTTTCATACTTCTTATCAGTTGTCTTAAATTTCTTCCACTTGTTATCCATGCAAAAATGTAAATAGACAGCCCCCCCCCCCACGCTTTTTTTTAATTACAGTAAAATTAAGCGTTTGGTCAATTACTTTATATATTTGTCATCCAAAGATTATTTTAATCTTTTTAGTTAATTTTGCTATTAAAGCATGTTTTTTTAGTTTTTTTAATTAAGACTATTAAGAAAAAAAAAAGATTTCTAACATTTTGAACTCGCATTCTTTATATCCGCAAAAAAGTTTCTTTAGATTGTTTTACTCTCTTAAAATGTATTTTAATTTTCACCTCATGTTTTTCCTAATATTGATGTTTAAACTCAAGACTTAAACTAAAAATTTAAATTTTAGCTGTTTTAGTTTTGTACAAAAAGTAAATAAAAAAAAATTCTCTTTACCAGTTATATTTTTTTAAGTACAAACCACATTAAACAAAACAACAATACAAAAATGGTATTTTTATTTACTAAACAGCATAAGAATGTGCTAAGACATTTTTTTTTCATGTTAATTGTAAATATGCCACAACAATTGTGCGATGAAAACTTAAATTGTGAAGAAGGTGATAAATCAAAATGAGTTTATAAACTACATTGTTCCGTTTGGACTAATGAATTTTATGTGTCTATAACGGAAAATATTTATAAAAATGATAGTAATGATTGCTTCATGGGGTTTCCCACATAATATGATACATAGCTATAATGCCAATAAATAATCAAATAAAATTTTACCTTTTTATTCTAATGAATGTTTAGTAATGACCGTTTTTAAAATTTGAGATGTTCTTAAATTTAAGATTAGAGGCTGCTTCAAAAGTCATCAAGAGAAATAGGATCTGTTTGTAAAAGTAACAAACTATGTCTTACATAAATTTTAATTAAAATAAAATTATGCTTTATGTATGAATTTATTTCATAAGCCTGCCTTTCTTCACGTAATAGTTTGAATAATTTTCATGAAAAGTTTAAAAGAAAAAACATATACTCTTTATAAGATAAACAAAGAATTTACGGTGGATGAAAATTCAATAAAACACTGTAGTATTTTGAGTTTTATAGCTTCTCATATTTTTTACACCGTTTAGCCTAAATCTGTTCAGTAAAAATTCAAATAACAAAAATATAATAAATGGCAGACATTACACATAAAGCTTCAAACTGTACTAATTCTTGAGATCGGAAAATATTTATAATTTATATTTATTAATTTAACCAGAATAAAACTGCATGCCAAGTTAGTGTAAATTACGATAGTATCAACATTTTTGAGTCAACATATCTTCAAATGTCATGGCAGTTTTTATTGTTTTTTAGCACATCAACTATTTTACAAAACTCACTAACTATTTACCTGATTAACAATTTTCAAAATCGAACTCAGTTCATTAATGGTAAAGAGATGAACATAGTACATAACAGTTTTTTCTTATTTTTGGATCTTAATTTAAGAAAAAGTAATAATGTTAGCTTTATGCTTTAATAAGACAGTATTTAATTTGTAATTAATCAAAATATGTGTGTCAGAAAATCTTTCGCACCAGAGAAAATTTAAAACGATGGATTCAAATGTTTTTAAGAAAACGTTTAGCGATCTAGCAGCCGTCGTAAAAGTTATGACTTAAATTTTCAAAATTTCCAAATAAGAATATATACCAAATTTCGTGCAATTAAAACTTTACAGGATGCCCATCGTCGAATATTTGTATAATGTAATACAGAATTCTTCATAACAAAGAATTTAATGCGGAATTATTTCTTTCATTTTTTTTTTAGTTGATAAAATCTGTGTGCATGCTTTACGAGATGAGCGTTAAACTAATTTCATGTTTACATTTTAATCATATTTATTTTGTTTTTCCTATTTTACTATTTTTGCTTTAAGTGAGGCAAACAATTTTATCTAAAAAAACATAAAAATAAGCATTACTAAGAGTAACAAATGATTGGTTTAATGCTGTAAGTTAATACCAAGTCAAAGGTTGTTAAAGACTCAACAATTGCTTCGGATAAATTGTACTTTATTTCAGAAAAAGAAACCATTCACCGTCTCACAGAGAAAGAAAAAGAGCATTAAAAGCTACTTAGTCATTTAAGACAGTACTCAATACACATGTCAATAACCCTCATCGCGGACTAAAAAAACTAGCAATATCGAAATTTCCATTTCTTACGTTTAAAACCGCTCAATGAATTTTGCATAAATCGTCTCTGACAGGTCAATGACATGGGCTGTGGTATTGTCGAAGGAAAAGGGTTGGGGTATATAAGTATCGAACACGCAGAAAAGAATCGAAAAACTCATTTTAGAACAATTTAACTTCTGATATTTGTGTTTTAAATCCGCCAGTTTTTAACTCGAAATTAAAGAGGAGTAGTTTCCGGGCGAATGGATGTGTGATGCTTGTATTGAATATATGGTTTGTATTGGATACATGATAAATATTTTTCTTGTTTTCAAACAAATGTGTGTTTATGAATAAGCTATTATTTATTTACATAATTTATATATGTTTCGCGTAGTATTTTCAGCGCATTGATAGTTTCGAAATTTTTCTTATAACATGAAACAATATTTTAAAATAATTTTTAAATAGAAACAAAAAACCCGACTGACTGCGTAAAAACCAAAAAAAAAAAACTAAAAAGAAAAAAATGTAACCCCAGTTGTTTAGAATTTTATCAAGCATTACTGAATAACTACTCAATTTAAATAGTTTTATAATCGATACACACATAAGACAAATCATAAATTCAAAAGCAGAATAGAAGGATCAACAGTCGGGGTCCATTCCTATTTGACCAGGCAAGGAACCCCGTAAATTTAAATGAGCCCCGACTGTTGATCCTTCTATTCTGCTTTTGAATTTATGATTTGTCTTATGTGTGTATCGATTATAAAACTATTAAAATGGAGTAGTTATTCAGTAATGCTTAATAAAATTCTAAACAACTGGGCTTATATTTTTTTCTTTTTAGTTTTTTTTTTTTTTTTTGGTTTTTACGCAACCGAGTTTTATGTTTTAATTTAATAATTTTTTATTTTACTCTTTTTAGTTAATTTTCATGGACTTAGCTATTATGATCATAAGAAGGCAAATTTCGTAATCTTGTCATTTTATTGAGAAAGTTTACATCGTGAGGATTATTAAGTAACTTGCGGTGGTCTAAACTACTGATTATGAGTCCCTCTAAAAATCTTACTCAGATTAAAGCTACAAATACTTGACCTTTAACAAAAATGCGCGAACTTAAGTCAACTACATCTATATTAACAACGCGGAAAAATCGTCAATCAAATCCTTCTCGCAAAACTAAAAAAGTTCGTCAAGAGAGTTCACGTCGCGAAACTCAGTCCCCTGAATCACGACGAAAACAAATGCAACATGTTAGAGATGAAAATCGAATTAGTAGACTTAGTAAACAAAAAATTCAGGCAGTGATAACGCTACCTGCATTTGTCGCACGCGGTGTAGCACGCAGGTAGCGTGCGATACGCTCCCGAACTGACATTATGGCGACTGGTTGTTGATATGGTGAATTTTGATTAATGTCATGTATTTAGTGACACTCCCAAGGTTAAGACAGATCGATTGACGTAAGATTTATCAAAATCGGCAAAGGGGTTTAGCCTTTACAACGACACATAATAACAAACATACATACATAGACTCATATACACATTACCCTCCTTTGCGTCGCGCACACGCAGCCGGGAAAAAAGCGGAGGAACCATTTATTTTACCTGAAATCAGTTGAAATTTTGTCTCTCTTTTATTCTACATATATCGTCCCTCTCTGCGCGTGTATATATATATATATATATCACTTTTAAAGTATATATAATGCAGTTAATTTATAGAATACCTAGTTTTTCCATGAAATAACTGATCGAGTCCGTTAAAGTGTGTAATATCTTATTAATTTGACACTTTAACTAGTTATTCTATAAAATAACTAGGTACTCTATAAGTAAACTAATGGGCATACAATTAAAATGAAAAAGAAGCAATTTATCTAATTTATGCAGCGTATAAATGGTATTTATGGAAACGTACCATAAAATCATTTGTTAAAACAAGGATTACTGAAATGACACTTGGAATTACTAAGAACATTATTTCTAAAACAAAAACATTTTTTGTTGACACTCTGGGTTTTTCACAAACATTTTGGGGGTAACACAGCGGTGAAAGGTAAATATATTTGTCGTGCAAGATACATGATATAGATTATTTTACACTTTAACGGGCTGCAGAGCGTTATTCTATGAAATAACTAGTTAAACCATGAAATACAAGAGAGTTTTACACTTAAACAGACACGATCAGTTATTCCATGAAATAACTAAGTATTGTATAAAATAACGGATTTCATACTTTAACGTTAACATATGTGTACAGAGAGAGAGGGAGGGAGGGTACTATATAGATATTATGCACATAAATATGATGCCAACTTTGGATTCGGAGAAATATTTGGATGGAAATCGGTAATCATTTCCACCCTAGTTATGTTTTTTAACTCCTTGTGTACTCCAGCTGTTTAGAACTATCTACTGAAACTGAATTTCATTAGATTTACGTAAAGGAAGAACTAATAGTAGTATTGATATTTTTTAAACTTGTATTTTTTGTTGCATAATGTATTACAAGAAGTTTAGTGGGCGTATTTAATATATTTTATAGAGTGAAAATTGTTACCGAAACTTATAATAGTGTTTTAACTTGGATTTTTTTTTGGAATATATGGCAAATGTGTGTGTTTTTATTCTGTATTTTGTGTTATATATTAGCTTTTTGTTATTTTACTTTGTTTGATAAATTTTAACTACGTTTGATTAATGCTAAAGAGCAGGATTTTAATGAAATTTGCAATTGAAGTGGAGGCTCTTTACTGGCTCTGCAAACAGAAGCTTCAAACCAGTACTTGTGCCTAATAGCAGCACGTATGATTTAATGCCATTGGGGCATTCTGTATAAATGAAATAATCTTACCAGGGTTCAACTATAATGTTAACTATTTTGTTATTGTTGTTGTTGCCGTGTGACAGCTACGCTGGCAATTTTGGGATGCGCTGCTTCACTTTTCCAGCTTCCGTAATTTGACAATTAATCCGTCCAACTTCTACAGTACACACACGCCATTAAGGACCCGCTTATACGGTAGGCAACCATTCACAGCACAACCAGTGTTTCTTTCATGCATCTCTTCGGGGAGGGGGGCGGAAAAGGCCAACTTCTCCCCCCCCCCCTGAAGAAAAATTTGGATCGCATTTATTTTATAAGTAAATATTTGCAAAAAAAGGGAAGTTATCGAAAATTCGGAGCTCTATCATCCGATGTGTGTGTGGAGAGGGGGGTATCGCCCTCTGTGACCTCCATTTTGTCACTGTCGATGAAAAGTCCCTCGTTGGCAACAAACTGTTAGAAGCACATTTTTTCCCCTTGAAAGATACGTGCAATTAATTAACGAACAAGATATGTGTCCCCCTTTTTATTACCGTCTTTCGTTTGTTGTTCTTTTATTACTGTTGTGATAGGGATGAAGAGATGGTGTGGTTGGAACTATGTTATCTATTGTCTATCTAGTTCTTAAGTCGCACAATACATTGGTGAGGTTTGTATTGGAACCTTATGACAAGTACTGTGTGGGCACTCATGGTACATCCCGTTGGAAATCAAAAGTTTCCCGAATGAGGATCATTGTACGGAGGGAAAGGGATAGTGGGCTGTGAGTTATCTTTGGCGGGCTGTAATGGAAATACCTATGATAACTATGTTAGTTTCGACAAATGGCATGATGTCCTCAACGTCTTCTTTTCGAAAGAAATGTCTGAAAATTAGGCATTCTTTACTAACCCCCCCCCCCCTCCTTTTTTTTTTTTACATCTGACTTCTCAGACCGACAAGCCAATTAGGAAATTTTTGAAAATATACGCGGATTTTCTCTGAAGAACGGATTTGTTTCAGAATTATTCTAGAACTTGAACCCATCTAGCGTGTGAACTTGTGTAACCCTCCCTACAGAAGACTTTACTGTCTTTACTTACTACTGTCTTACTTTGAAATCAAAGTCAAAAATAAATTATTTTCAGGGAAGTTTTTGTTTTTAATGTATTTTTTTCCCTTTGTTCAAAAATTTATTTACAATAATTACTTGTGGTAATATTATACCGTTCGCTTTAAAAATTTGTATAAAAGAATGAACTCTTATATTTAATCTAATTTGGGATAGCATTACATTACGCTCATAACATTTTTTTAAATTTTAAATAAAAGAAATAACTCTTTGAAAGTTTCTCATGAGTGCTTATTTAACAATCAAATTTAGTAATATTACCTTTTTTTTCAATTCAAAACATTAAAAATATAACAATTTTTAAAAATAGTAAGTTTTTTTTAAACTTTGGTTTAATTTATTTATTTGATTAGTTATGATTAGTTATCATTTTTGCGCATACTACAAAACTGTCTTTTGCATATGTGCGTATGTAATCCAGAATTTTGGCCACTTTTGACGTTTATACTACATATAAATGCATAAAAACGGTATTTTTTTTTAATGCATATTACTGCGTTTTTCACAAGATTTTTATTCACTTCTTTCTTCACGTAAGTTAAAAAAACGATCTGATGTGTGCATTTTATGACTTCCTTTTACACTAATTTTATGTTATTTCCCCATTATTGCAATTTTAATGTGACTCAATAGTTAACTCTCTAAATATCACCAAAAGTGGCCAAATAGAAACCATGTTTTTAAAAAGCAAATCGCCAAATTTGTCACCAAGTTTGCAACAAAACTTGGGCAAACACATGTGGGATTCGATCCCGGACCTTCCTGTCGCAGTCAGACTTCCCTGACCACTAGGCAATAAAGGCGGCTTTTGAAGTAGTAAAATGAAAATAGGACTATATGATACAGTGACATAAAATTGCTTGCCCCGTTTCTTGGGCAACAAGTAGAATATTCCAAATGCCCTTGTTTCTTATGTGAATTGGATTGTCAGTAAGGAGTGGCCACATAAAAAAGTAAATTGCAAATCTGAAGACACTTTTTGAATACAACTTTTAGGAACAGCTTCAAAAAACACTTCAGAGAAACCACTTTTTAGAACACTTATTTTACTCGGCACACGTTTTTATCACATTTGAGAATGCTTTTAAGAACGTTTTTTGAACCCTGACGCATGTTTTCTCTTATGAAACAATTTGCAGCAAACTTTTCGCAACACTTTTCACATCGCTTATGGAATAATCCTTTGATTATACCAGTAATTGTTGATTTTACAACAATCGCGCGGAGCAGCTGTCAACTGCCGCCGACAATGGGTGGCTGGCTACCAGAGAAGGCCATTATTTTCGTCCACTGCAGCAAACTTTCTTGCGGTGTCATATTGAGAAATTTTATTGACTGGTAGTTAACCCTTTCAGACTTGTTGTCCGGAGAACCGGACATGAACTTTAAAGTACTAATAGTCATTTCATAATTGATTAAATTACTTGTTTTTTTTTTTTTTTTTTTTTTTTTTTTTTTTTTTTTTTGTAGTTGACTCTTTACATTCTGCTTATTATTATATGTGAAAGGATTTTTTTGTTTTGGGATTGACAACACTATCATATAGGGATTGAAAGATTGAGAGTGGCTCATTTTTCCAAATTTGGATTCTCGTCGCAAAGGCGATTTTTTTCTTCTGTTTTTTAAAAGTATATAATCTTTTTTAAATCATTTCAATGCTTATATTATGTTTTATAATTATTTGGATTATTTTTTTCATCTTTTTTTTATCTGAAATATTAGTTTGAAAAATATAAGTCCGGAATAGTGGACGTATCATAACTCTTTCAGTTTTTCGCCTACAAAATTGAAATTTTGTTTATAAGATACGTTTTACCATAGTACACTGTGTGCAAAATATGAACTTTTTTCGGTCAAATATTGCATAATTCCGACTGAAAATGGTTAAGGAAAGCTGTTGAAATTATGTTTATGCAAAAGAAATCGATGTTTTTATTAGTGTTATATTTTTAAATGTGTTCTTAAGGATAAACATAGCAAACATCCTGAGAGGAACACATTCAGAGAATATTTCAGTATTTTTTTTTTTTTTTTTTTTTGTTAACGGAGCCGATTAGAAGCACAATTTAGTGCACATTCAGGCAACTGTAACATTTTTTCAGAATTTAAATCTTCCAACGCATTTCCAATGTGTATTGAAAGCAATGTATCAAAACCTAGAAACAAAAGTGTAGTAAAGGAAAGTTTGGTTGATCCCAGTAAAATCCCATTGTTCCGCTTAAGCGGCGGGAAAATGCCGAGACACGTTCGGAGATCACCCCGAATAGTGTTTTTTTTTCCGTCAGATTTTCCTCGATGTTCCTTCGAATAATGGACTTAGTTTCTGAAGCACTTTTAAACTTGGTCGTTTTTCACGTTTCACGGTTTTAACCTTTAAATTTCGTTAGTCATAATTATCGCTATTGAATTTTTATTCTTCTCCGACTGAAACTATGAAAAAACGGTACAGTTCCTACTGCCTCTAACATGATATTTTAATATATTATTACTCTTTTATTTAATTATAATTTGTTAATTTTTTTAAAATGATTTAAAGTACTTATTCTTTACGCTAGTTGAAAGTTTTCATGCGTTTTCGGAGTGGATTCTATGTAGGGGAGTGTGGTGCAAAGTTAAATGGAGAAGCATTTACTCTGCTTTTAGACTCGCCTATCTGGTAATATTTTAACTATGTAGTATCACATACAGTACATTCCAGTCAGGAAAAAAATACCGCCGAAGATTAAAGCATATTATAATATAGGCAATTTTCAAAAATTGATACTCATATAATAATGTGTAGCTGTAATTCAAAAATTCTTTAGATTAACATTTTAAACAATAATTGAGACAGTGAGAAGCAAAGAGGTGTAAGTGGACATTTTCAAGTTTTGAGTAAAGTGCGTTTAAAGATAACATCCTCGGTAGACTTTCATACATTTTTTTTCCTAAATCATACTGTACAGCACCACCTACCAGGGCTACTCGTACTATATCTTGCCCCAAGACAGAGGAGAGGTTTCCCTACTATTTGTACTGGTTATCTTCAAATTTTAAATTTTGCCACTTACATTCCTTTGCTTCTTACTGCATCAATTGAGACTGTTTCAAAAAAGTAATTTGAGACCGTTTAGTCCATTTTTTTAAAAAAAAAACTTATTATTAGCTCCAACAGAAAAGGGCATCAACTATCCCCAATCTGCCTCATTTAAAAATCAAAACTATGGCAGCTCCGGTCTTATTGCTTTTAAGAAAAGTCAAATCGTTCATTCAATATCTTATCATAGCAAGTTACCGAATTGTTGGATCTATTGATTTCTGTGGCACAAGAGCCTTAAAAGGTTAGATTGCGCCAAACAAAGGTTTGAAAGTGACAAAACGATGAGAAGGTACCGAAAATGTAAAATTAAATAAAATTTTAATGATATAAAATTTCCAGAATTTTGAAACTTTTGGCGAAATAAACACATATAATAAATTTTAAATTTCAAAAAACATAATACAAACTGAGATAACAAAGGAATGCTAAAGCTAAAACAAGGATAAGAAGACAAACTGAATTATCGACGTAAAGCCTATCTCCTGAAGAAAGGGGAGCAATTTGGGATGTGGTGTATCCCTTATCAATTCCTTCAAAGATGGACGAAAAGGATTGACACATTTAAAACGCAAATGATTCAAAGTTGGAGAAAATTACCGAACATGAATTGCGAAAAATACTTCGTTGAACCACTAGAATTATGCAACAACCAAGATGCAAACCTCTAATAATAACAATAGAGATAGCTATTTTTGCAACGAAATAAATAACATATTATCTAGTTAATATTGAGCACAAAAAATTTTTAATAGAATTTCTTTGCTGATACTTTAAAAAAAAATCCCAGTCGGAGCATAAAAAAAAAAAATCCTCCAAGTCATTATCCCCCAATTCCCCAAGTTATTAAAGAAATAAAACACATGACGTGTCCTTCGAAGATTTTTCGACTATTTTTCTCTGATCCGAATCCAGGGGATATTCTGGGATTTTATTTTGCTGGGAAAATGTATGATTTAAACTTTTACCTAACTGTTTTCGTTTAAAGTATGATATTTTCTTTAATATTGTAAAAACGGTTATCAAGTACAAGTTTATAATCAAGTATAAGTGGACGAAAAAAAAGGTTCATCTAATTTTATAGATATTTAACAAGAATTTAAAAATTTTCTTCACTTAGTGAAATGACAATAGCATTCTCACTGCTAGAACAAACTCCAACAACTTTCAGTCGTTCCTTGACTTGAAGAGGCCAGTAAAAATACCCTTAAAAAACTGGAAGATGCCTATCGTGGTACAAAGATTGCATTTTGTGCCAATGAGATTCGTAAAAAAGAATGGGGTCATTCCATAGAAATGTCAACCTCAACCTCAAATTTTTTTTCCACAAAGCCTTAATTGTGAACTATCATTTCATTCAACATACTTTCTAGTATATAAATCCATTAACAGTTTGCAAAAATTTTCTTCGGTGTTTTTCTTCTGGCTCTAAACGTGCGAGGTTGTAGAAAAGTCTTAGCATGTGCAAAAAACATGCGTCTACGTTTTCTTGTGTAATGTAAACATTTTTGCAAAATTTTAAAAGAACTATGTTTATTCTAAATTATTAGATGTTGACCCAATAAAATTAACTGTTCTTTTTGCATACATTATAAGATAAGTATTTTAATTAGTTTTGTTATTTCGCTGAAAATATTTACGTTACGTTAGTCACGAAAATGTACTATTTTCTGCTTAAAAACGAAACCAGATGATTGAACCAAACAGCACTTTTTATTTTCTTACATCAGTGTCATATCTTCTTTAAAAGTGCAAAATATTTATTTTAGTATTAGTAGATATAAAATAATTAGTAAGACTAACGTAACATTTGAGCTGTGACTAACGTAACAGTTTGCATGTGACTAACGTAACATTTTTAAAATGACTGCTAATATTTAAATCTTATTTAATTTAATGTACATTTTCATGAACAGTTTTGAATATGTAGGCATTCTATATTGATTAAAAATTTAATGGGTGAAAAATATCAGTAATATTACATTGTAGATCTTCTGTTTACTTAGAAAAATACTTTTTAAAAGTCTTTAAAAAGATACTTCCAATTTAAAGAATTATTTAAAAAAAATCTGAGTAAAGCAAAATGAGTACTTTGCTGAATGTGCATTCAACACAAGAATCCAAGCTTAAGAATGAAGATGATAGAAATACAGTCTTAACAAAGGAGAACGTCTCTATTTTTTAGAAAATACATCTTCCACCTATTAAAATGAAGTAATGGCTGCTCGTTGGAAAACATTTGAAGATGTTACATGATACAGTGACAATAAGCGCTGCTGCCATATATTTCAGAAAATGCAAGAATGATCATTTAGAAATTCAAGCATTTGCGGTGATATCTGGAAATAAAATGCATTCTGCAAAAACGTTCGAATATTTTTTTTTTCAATATTACATTTTATTTCAAAAGGATGCACAACACTATTCGTTCGATGATTTAGTAAACTCTTAAAATTAATATGCCATTGAAAAGTACTAGGAGTTTCTTATGTCGATAACTAGTATATCTTCAGAATATAAGAATTCGATAAAACTATCAACTTGCATAAGGTTAATTTTTTAAAAGAGAGATATTTAAGATTTAATTAGCCTCTAAAATGATGTTATTCAGTTTGTAAAAGCAGTTTTTTTTTATTTGTTTATTTTTTTTTGCACATTCAAATTGAGTTAATTGAACTAAATCCTTCCATTCAATTTTTTACACTAATATAGAAAAAAAGTAAAAAAAGAACCATAATGCAACTCACAGAAGTTTCCTAAAAAGTGTAAAAGTAATATAAGAGCAAGAGATTAATTACAAAAGGTTTTTTATATGCATTCATTGCTTGTTATTCGATGGTTACGTTAGTCACACACAGTTTTTCGTAAAAGTACCATTAAGGGCCAAAAAAGCTTCATCTGTAATAAATCTGTAGTACATTTTAAAAAATAGATTGTTTACCTCTCACAAATATATCGGCCAATTTTAAATGCCTGCGTAAGTTTCAGAAAAATTTGCCTCGTAACAAAAGCATTGTTTCTCAGGGTTGCAAAAGTGTTACGCTAGTCACGATGCCTTTTTTGGTGAAAAAACACCTGCCAGCGCTTATTTTGCTTCAAATTCTTGGTAGAAATGTAAAATAGTCACCTTGTACATTTTAAATCTGCATATTAAACCAAAACACATTTATTTTTACTCCCGGTGTAAGTAAAAAGAGTTTGAAAATCTGCTGCGAATGTTACGTTAGTCACTATGGAATGACCCAATGGCGTTAACTAAATTTTATTCGTGCGAACCCATGTAATTCAAAAAGAAGCCCTAAACTTGGCGGATTTGTGAAGGTATTCAATAGAAGTCAATCTGAGAAACACTGTGAATAAAATAAGAGATAGATAGAAAATATATTTTGTTCCACTACGCTGGTGGGACCTTTTCTGTTTTAGGGTAGATGACCGCGTCTTTGTCAAAGAGATAGTAAAACACCAAACACACCAAAAGAAATCTATAAAATTCTTTGCATTTCTCGTTTAGGCTCTCAAGTTTTGTGTCACATTTTTACTAAAGTATAGTGCTCACGGAGTATTCTTCTGCTATTGTAAAATTTTGTCTCATGAAATGTTCGAATCTGGAGAGTTGAAAATATATCCCTTTGGGACTACACAGAGTCTCTCACTTTTTCTGTCATTCTAGAAAGCATTCAGTGAAGGCCTGTTTCAGAAAAGAGATTATCTCCCCCCCCCCGCCTGTCGCTGCAGCTATGATGTCCTGTTTTGTCTGAAATATCGTTCACTTAAAATAATTTATTGAATTTGAGGAATATACAGAAGTCGTAGGGGCTGATATCAGAAGATAAAACGTGTATTGAGACGCATGAGTATGGTTTAACTTCCAAATCAAGTTCGAGAAATGTGCAGGAAATTTGTTACCGAAAGCCAACTGCATCTACTGAATGGTTCCCACTTGGCTACCACCCCGTTCCTGGCACAATTTGTTGCAGCAGGGCTGTTCCTTTTCATTAAAATCTAAAAATCCTACGAGAGCACTACACACTAAGTCAGCCAAACTCTGTTTGCCTTCGACTGACGCCATCGACAGACGGGAAAAAATTCAATCATGCCCACAAAGTCTCAAACTCAGCTCATGCAGAAACGCTTGACTCATATCCATCAGTTATCACACAAAAAAAGGTCGGACGCATCCTAACTTCAAACGCAAAAAGAACGCCAAAACTAAAAAAGTGATTTTTTTTTCAGCGAATCCTTAAAAACACATTTCATGTAAAGGGAAAAAATCGAACACTAAAAATACAGCTCACATTTTTTTTTCTCAAGTCTAAAAATACATTACACTTACGACATGTAAAATAATTTCAAAGAGACTTGATTTCTTCCATTCAGTGGTATCTGAGGAAACGATTAAGCTATTTGTCGCCGCTAAAGAGCTTAACTCTTCTAAAGAATGACAATATAGTTAGAACAAAGATCAGAGATTTATAAAAATACATTCTAGAATAAATTTCGTTGCATCGTTAACGATTACATATTCTTAAGAACATAAAAAATCGAAGGACTAAAAAGGACGACGCCCTCTTAGTAGAGGTAATGTTTCAAGAGTATTAACAAGAAGCGCACGCATGTAGAAATCGGGAAAGATTCTTTGTTGTATCAGAGGAACAGATATTGACAGAATCAAACGGTATTAAATTGCGTTAAATGGAACAGAAGGAGAGAGGTGCATTTTAAAACCTTTTAGCTGCGTTCAAAGCAGTCCAATTCTCGGCGCAGGAAGCGGTAAATGTTGTAGAAACTATCTTTCAATTAATTTGTTCGATTCAATCTCTCCGGTCGAAATAAACTATTTATGCAGTTAAAGAAAACCATTACCAACATATTATAAATGCAATTTCAAGTAAGCAAAAGGCTTTTTGTTTCAATGAACAAATACGTAATTACTCAAACAAACACACGCACAATTATGCATATACATATTAACATTATTTAACAAACTTAATTTAAAATACAGCCCCTTAAACTCTTCCGAATATGCTGTTCTAATTAATTTAGCTCGGGAAGTAGGAAATGTACCTAGTTTCCAACATTTATGAGTTAAGTGTCCAAAAGTAAAAACATTTCTTTTTAAATCAGGAATGATATATCTGTACAAACTCATAAGTAAAAGCATATAAACTACACTACTTTTTCATCAATAGCAATAATCCTCCTATATATAATAGAGAAAATCACTGATCGAGCAACGCTCTGACGTTACCAACATTGAAACTGGCACCATGGCATGATGATTTGATGACCTTTTCGGTAATGTTTGATATGCAAGTAAATGCTTTATTTTGACAAGGCTTAACTGTATTCGGTAATTTAACTGTTTTACTGGTAAAACTAATTTTAGGAGGATGAAGAAACGAAAAAGTGGTCAACAAATAACGCTATCTATTGGAGTTTAGGGTAAATCCCCAGGAGTTCGGGTTTCAATTTCAACGGTAAAAATATCAGCAAACAGGCAACTGCTTCGTTCAAATATAGAAGCAATTTTCACCCATTATACCTTGACGGGCGACTTTCTAGCAGTAGAAAATCAGCGTAAAAACAGAGTTAAAAAATATTGACATGGGAAAATATTGAAATTTTCAGACAAGCAGCGATTTTACAGATTGTATGGAAAATTTACGACCATACATTAAGCAAAACAAAATGTTATTTGCGATATTAAGCTATTTACTGGTATATTCACAAAGCAACAACAATAAAATCTCTTTTATTAACATGCGGAAATTTATCAGGCAGGAACTACTTCTTTTGAATTGACTAGAATTTCGTAAACTGCTAACAAGCATCATGGTCTCAAAAACTGCAGCCTAAATTTAACATTACAAAAAGTAAATGTTACTCCAGCACTTTGACTTTCAGAATTAATATCCCATTTACTTTAATAACACCTGATGACACTATACTCGCATTTTTCAAGAGAAAAAAAGAGAGCGGTTTTGTTCTTAAAGTAAATTAATGAGGATAACACTCATTCTTCCATTTTTAGTATATTTATCTCTCTTAAACTACATAGTGTTCAGGCATGAACGGATGCAAGTCGGATAAAGAGCTCTTCAATTTTAAAAGCAAGAACACTTGAAGGAAATTTGAGAACCCCATCATTTTTATACTTTTAAAATCGTCTACAAAAGAGATTTATGTAATGAATTATTTAAAATTTTGCGGTAATGGCTGAAAAAATAAATCATTTTTCTTGGTTGATATTGGAAGATAAGTATTTTATCTTACATTATTGAAGACCCTTTTAAATAAAAATTTCTACTGAACTCAGTTTAGACATTAGTCTCAGTAAAAGTTATTTGATAACCAAAAGTATGACACTCTTTTTAGACAATTAAAATGTATTGCAAATAGTCGTGTTTTTGTTATGTATTTTTGAAATCTATTTTTTGTGTATAAAAAATATTAAGCGCAATATTCTAACTTTGTATTCAGACTGGACTGTATGGATTAATATTGACATTTTGTATCAGTGTCGTTTAATTAGGAACTATAATTCATACCTGTTTTGACCAAATTTTCTATGAGAACAGAATCTCTTTGATATACCCGTCAATTCTGTTCCAACCCCTTTTTATCAGAAGGCTTCAGTCATTACGCTCTATGCAATATTTCACTAGCTGTTGGTCAGAAGTTTTTTTTTTTTTTTTTTTTTTTTTTTTTGGCCATATTTATTTTTGTCCGAAGAAGGTGAAATATAATTTATGAAAAATTATGATAATCAAGACACTTACCTTAGACAATTTTATTTTATAAGTAGCACTTGACAATACTATTAATATATAATATGAACACACGAAATGTCACTTCAGCATTTAAATGACATTTGGTGTGTTCATGTGTTATATGAGCACACCAGAAACATTCAACAATTTTATACAAAATGTAGAGTTACTATACTTGCTTTATATGCGACGGAAATAATGAGACGGAAGTACTTTGGAATGATGCCATAAGTTGGACTCTTCAATCATCAAGTTATATTACTTTCATAAGTTTGGAAGGGCCAGCAAAATATTCACATTCAACCAAGGAGAAAAAATATGACTGAACTAAAGAGACTGTTTTAAAAACTCTTTTCGTTATTTTAACGCAATCTTTCTTTTTTTACAGTCTGTTTTTCATGAGAAGGCACTTCGCCCGGCCACCTGAACACAGAGTTCCATTTTACACGGGGGTGATCGGCAAGCAATCCGTGTGCTTCTAAATGAGACAACCTGACAGCCTTAAATTGGGCGTGCATTTTAGTGTGCAAAAAAGTCTTAGTGTCCTTTTCATCACTTGCTTCATTTGTCTGTTGTCATCTTACATCTTAAAAACTGCTGCTTTTACAACAAGGTGCTATGATTCGAATATACCTTCTGCCGAAAATAGGGAAATAGAATCATCGGATAGCACGTGACGAAAGAGGAGTCAAGTGCCTTCTCGTGGAAAACGGACAATAACAATGTATTTTTGCTCCTTTTCAAAATTCTATTTAGTTATTTTTGTTTTTGCAGTTTCAGATTTCAGTCACCATGTAAAATACTAAATACATCAGTATTCATCAATCATCAATTTGTTGTATTTTTCCTTAAATTTATATTATCTTTTATTCTGCGATAAACTTTTGGAAACTACAGAATAATAGTCTGCTAATGTTTATTTTGATTGAATGTAAAATTAAATAATTGTTTTTATAAGGATTTCCTAATAGATTGCTCGAGGGTTACGTAACTGTGCATTTTCAAGAGGAACTCCAAAACAGTTCCGGTTATGGCATTTTTCTTTTAAAAGTGTATTTATAATATATTACATTTGAAAGGGAAAAAAAGTCTAGCTGAAAGTAAAAATCCAAACAGGACCACTAAATTTCATCCTATAATTGTTTACAAGCCGACATCTATAATGAAAATTATGTTTTCGATCCTGAAAGAAAATCCGCCAACTCAAATATCAATTGCATCAAAATAGAAATTTCCTTCGGCCCTGTTAGTAAAACCATTTACAGGTTTGAATTAAAGCCAAAGTTCAACTTCTTTAGCAAAACAAAAAAAAAATATATATTTCCTGAGGAAAAAAATCTGAAAATAATGTAAAAAACACCCAGTTATTAATTTAAGTAAACCCAAAATTCATGCATTTCATTATCAGCAGAGAATTAGAACCAATTCTTAAAGAGGAAGTTTCTGTCTTGCGTTGGAAACGACATTTATAAGGTTGAGCTTCATACGGAAAAAACTCATAGTCACACATTTAAGACAATTACCGCTTATTGAGCAATGAAAAAATCAGAAACAGGAACTAAGTTTTTTACGTTGAATGAAATACCTGTAAAATCAACTCACACTTCTCCGATGGACTTTTGTGCCTTCGGTTTGTTAAAACAAGCTTTGAGAAAACGACATCCAAATGGACTTTTTAAAACTGTCTAAAGCGTAATTTACACATCGTCCGTACGTTACGTCCGCAACGACTTTTACCCCTTAAAACCAGTATTCCGTCGGCGTTGACATGACAGAAAGCCATATTGTACGGGACCCGTCAACGTAACGAGAAACTAGATATTTGACGTCCAGTTGTGAGCGCTGAAGTAGTCGCATTTCATTGGTCTCTACAAGATGAGCGCGGTATCTCTATGTTGGGTAAATACTGATGTGCTTTACGCGCGTCCGCAGTATATGAATGCTTCTCCCCTTTCGAAAAGCGTACGTCCGTCCGCTTAACGTGGCAAACGTGACTTGCGGACCATGTGTGAATTACGCTTAAGAGGAATGAAGTAAAACTGACATTACAGCATGTACTAAGAAAAAGTTTCATGTAAAATTTGAGCCAGAGATATTGTCGAAAATTATAATTATCAATGAAAAGCAAATCGCCGCAAAGAACGGCATCGATATATAAACAAATAATATCAAAATCCTTTTTTTTGAACTGCAAACGACTTTCGACAATATCAATGAACATAGGATAATAAAAAAACATCACGAGTTCTAGAAATCGGAACAAGATTTTAAACAATCAAAAGACAAGTTATCATTTACAGGCATCATTTCATCAAGTAAAAAAAACATAACTTGTAAACTGAGAATTTGAACAAATTCCAGAGAAATCTAGCACATAAGTAGTTTATACTTCTTCACTAGTGATGGTTTTTCTGCTCCCCTTTCGATTTTCTTTTCTCTTATATTTTCTAAAGTGCTCTTATTTTTTCTCATTTTATTGCATTTTAATGTCAATACCTTTTTTCAGGAGAAATTGTTCTCACACTTTTCTGCTGTCAAAGGATTCTTATTTATTTCCTAGACACTCTATTTTTGTTTTCACTTTTATCCAACTTATTGTATTTCACTTCTTACTTTCTGGTGCATATTTCAAAATAGCTACTTTATAATGATAAATTTTATTTTATGTTCTGGCAAAGTTCGAGAGAGAGGGTTCAATTGTGCTTGCTTTATCACTTTCGCCAGTACGTGTAGACAAATAGATATCAATATTGTAAAGTACCCACGTGTTGAGGATTTAATTTTAACACATGAGGTATTGCAGCAATAAACAGAAATTGGATATTAAGGGAATGTGGAGCAAAGTGAAATAGTTAAGATGACTGTGCTTTTTCAAACTGAACAAATTGATTTTTTTTTTAAATTGCATTACATAAAGAAAGAACATTGTAATTTATGAAAAAAACTTGCATTGAAAAATTATTTTTTATTTTTGGCAGTAAAATTGTTCCTTCAAGAAAAAAAAGGAAAATTTTGACTCTTTTTTTTTATGGAGCAAAGTAAAAATGAAATATTTTTCGAACCAAGTATTTTCTATTCGGTTGTGGAAATTTGTTTTGAACAAATTAATGAGTAAATAAAAGGATAGTTGAATAGATGAAAAGATAATGAAACACTAAACTAATATATAAATTAATTAATAAATACATAGGAAAAAATTAATGAGTGAATAAAATAGTGAATTAATAAGAAAATGAGTAAATGAATGAATTATTAAGAGAAATACTAAATGAAGAAATGTAAATAAATTAGTTAATAAATGAATTCGTTATTGATTTAGGAAATGATTGAATGAGTAAACGAAATGAACTAATTTCACTTTGCTCATCAAACTTTGCCCCGCATGCACTTAACTGATTGTGGAAAATATTAAAAATACAAATAAGCTAAATATTAATTAAATAAATGCTGCACCGAATATTAGAAGGTTCAACTAATATTTAAAATGTTAATAAAAATATCTTAATCATTTGGTAGTATCATAATAATTTTGTCCCTACAAAAAATATCGGCTACAATCACATGTCGCAATCGAAGAAAAAAAATAGGTAAGTTTAATTTTTTCCTCTTTGATTTACGGGATTACTATCTGAAGCACCATCTGTCGAAAAAAATTTGAACAAAAACTTGGAACTAATGGATGAAAAATTTACGGTCCATCACATAAATTTTCTGCCAGAATTTGTTTTTTACCATTAACAGTTTTCTTGTTAGGGTAAAAGTGGGAGAGACGCCATATGAGGTGAGACGCCATACCTTCAGAAATTCAGTGATCAAAAAAGATATGGCTTAGAACGCTTCTTTCTTAACGTGTCAGTTCTTGTTCGACTGCGCTCGAGTGAGACAAAGTTCATTTTAGTGCGAGCATTTTTCGAAGAAAATTTTGAGTCGCTTTGATTTCCGTAGGTGTTAAATTTAAAGCCAAGATACCGTGAAGTAAGGACTGGTTTTAATGTTTGATTTATATATATATATAGCTTGTTGTAAACTTATTTCAACTACATTTTGCAATATATGTTAATACTTACGTACTTTATACCTATGTGACATCTCTCCCACATAATGAGGAGAGATGACAAACATTTCAAAAAAGTAAATGAAGAGGTGTTTTGTTTTTATTTATTTATTTATTTATTTATTTATTTATTTATTTATTGTTTTTTAAATGCCGAGAAAATGCGCGAGGAAGCATACGGTAATCGGAGGGCAGTGGAGTAAAGAGAACTTAATTCTGACTTTTGAAAAATTAAAAAAGAAACAATATCAAAAACTGAAGCTCAAAAACTTGATCGAATGCTTTGGGGAATGCTACATTACGTTTAACAGCTTCTGAAATACTCCCACTCAATCTTAATGCTATTCCAAATCATTTCTTTGCTATAGATGATTTAATTGAAGTAGCTTCTACTGACATTCCTCTTGAAAATGCTGCCACTCCAGCTCTGTCTCCATAAAAACCATCAAGTTACAGACAAACATAGACAAGTAATTGAAACCCATACAAAGGTCCTTGAGAAATCTTATTCAACCCATAAACTTACTAGCTTGACAGTGAAGCGAAAAATTGTTGCTTGGGTGCACGGACACAAGCAACTAGTGAACGTGAAAACTATTAATAAAAAAAAACTGACCTGCTTAAATGATCCTTATGCTACAAATGACTGCATGAGTCGTGTGTAATGTACTGCAATAGTTGTGGTAGGGAAATAATCGGCAAAAAAATCAAAAACAAGAAAAAATAGCATAAATGGCATCTCTCCCACACTACCTGGCGTCTCTCCCACACATTATCGGAGAGATGGCCTGTTGTCAACTTGAAATTTTTATTTTTATTTATTCTTTATTTAAGTCTAAAGCTCTTTAATTGTAATTTTTATACTTAATAATAGTGTAACTTCAAAATAAAACATAAAGGGTTGATATATATTGCATTTTTAATTTTTTTAAATCAAATTTCTACAAAAAGTTTGGCGTCTCTCCCACTTTTACCCTATACATTTTTGAAAACAGTCAGTCTATTTCAGGACACCCTGTAAAAAAAACAAAAAGAACTTTAATCAGAAACATAAATGTCGGTCCGCTATATCATTCTAAAACTGATAGAACCGAGAAGTAAGAATTTATCGATATGCACTCGATTCTCAAGCCAGTTCGACTTAATAGACTACATTCATAGTTTTAAAAAACCAAATATTTTGTAAGTTTTCAAGATGAAGCAAACAAAAGTTTTAAATCGAGGGAAAAATATGTGCTTTAAAACATTTCTTTCATGCATTTTTAGCTTTAACCATAGCGCATAAGGTCCATTTAGTTTGATAACGTCAGTAAATTTCTCAGAGCTTGTCTTGAATATTAAAGTTCTTTTTACATTAACTCAAGGTTTCAGTAATTCATTAGCCTTCTCATGCTCGTTATTCCATACTACCGGAACTGATTTGTGTACCATACACTTAAGGACATAACAGGCTAGCAATCCATTCCCTACACTTTTTCAATTGCAAAACTTCAGGTGATAAAGAACCCTTGTTATCGGTGCAAGACCTTATTAGTATGAAAAATAAGTGGTGTTCCAAAAAAACAAAAGCTTTTTATAATAGATTAAATAGTGGTATAAATAGTCGAGCTGTACTAAAAAGCACTTGGGAGCAAACGTTGAAGACGATTAAATTTGTTGAAGAAGCTTTACGACGAAGCTTCTTGTGAATTGACGAAGAATATTTGCTGACGAAGCTTATTATGAAAATCATTCCATTTCATTGTAGGTGTTACACGTAGTGAAAATTAAACTGAGCTAAATGCTAAAAGGTAATCAAATGCGACTAAATATCTATCTCATTTCTCTTTTGCAAAAATTTCTTTTTTATCATATTTAATTGATGGAATGAAAAAAAAAACGGAATTCATAAATCAATTTGCTGAAACAAGAGGACTGTCATTGTGCATCAAGAGACCATATTTGCTACTGAACATATATTTAGAACCGATTTCCACTCTATGTAGGGGAATGTGCGGCAAAAGAAAATAGCGTGGCAAAGTGTAATGATAAAATATTTACTCTGCTTTTAGCACCACTTATCTGGTAACGTTTTTAACATGAAGTAACGCGTGTAGTCTATTCCGGTTAAGAACAGTTACCTCTGAAAATCAAAGAATATGATAATAAGTTTTCAAAAATGGATACTCATATTATAATAATTATAACTAAACTATAAAGTCATTGTTGCTAGTGTTTTAAATATTAATTGATACCTACTAATATTCGATGCAATATTTATTTGTTTAGTACTAAGCTCATTTGTATTTTAAATGCTTTGTACAGTTTGTCAAGTGCATGCGAGGAAAAGTGAAATAATTCATTTCATATTCGTATTCAATCCTTTATGAAATCACTTAATTATTCATTTATTAATTATTTCATTTACGTTCCTTCATTTAATAATTAACTTTTGATTCATTCATTCACTTATCTTTTTATTTATCCACTGTTTTATTCACTCATTATTTTTCACATTTCATTGATTAATAAATTAAATTATATAGGCGTTAATCGCTTCATTTTCTTTTTATTTATTTATTCATTCTCTTATTTACTCATTCATTTAATCAAACATATTTTTAATAACTGAAAAGAAAATATTTCATTAGAAAAATATTTTAAATCCCCCTTTTCTCCATGAAAAAAAGGGGGAAATTTTCCACCCTTTTTTTTTTTTTTTTTGAGGTACAGATTTACGGCCAAAAATAAAATCTAATTTTCCAATGAAAGTTTCATAGTAAAATATATTGTTCTTTCTTTATGTCCCATAATTTTCAGAACAAATATCCAATTTGTTCATTTTTAAAAAAAGCACTTTGTGTATAATTTTCAAAGACACATATCTTAACTATTTCACTTTGCCCCACATTCCCCTACTTATACAAGAGTAAGTACTATAGACTTTCGAATTAACTCTCAAAAGCTTAAAAAAACGAATTCACGAACGAACGTGTTCTGCACAAATCCAATTTTAGAAATGAGAAATACTTAAACAGATGTTAAATTATTCCCCCAAGGGTACCGTTAAAAAATTAGTGATAAATAAAAGATTAGTAGAAACTTTCGAAAACTGCTGCAGTCATGTTGATCGTACCTGCTGCAACAATAATTCTCGCAATGAGATCAATCACGGTGATCAAAAGTGTATCATACTATACCAATGATTTTGCTTCGCATGTGACATATCTTGGCCGTAGTTTTCTAGCCACCTTGCAGTTTATGACGAGATATCTCGTCCATTTAACATGTAATTCTGGGACTGTCCAACTGCAGGGGGCTAGAAATGTAATACTTGCTCGTTTATTCAGTAATTTACCGCCCAATAACCAGGGCTAAAGCTGCTTTAGCCCTGGCTATTGCGCGGTAAATTACTGAATATACCATGCCTTGCCATCATTTTTCGAGTTGAACCGAACCATTGCTTCGGTCACTTGGCTGGTCTGTGCTAATTCTACATTAGCTACCAGTTTGTTTGGCCCTCTTGGCTTCCATAAGAGGTTTTCCATCTCCAGCTCAGTCACTTACCTATGCCGGGCTGATGAGTGCTAATTTGCACGAAACTGCAGTCCTCGGCTGGAAATGACTCGGCTGGCGGTGTTTTTCTGCTTTTTTTTACTTGCTCGTTTGCTTGATGAAATTGTTCTGAGTTACTCCTTTTCAACACAATATAAAGGGACATTCCACGGCCATTTTGTCCCGCATGTGACGCCTCATAGTATATAGCATTAAAAATAATACTTTAAAATATAAACGGACAATATTTTTCTGCATAACAAATTACTAACTTATGTGTGATTTCTTTCGCAAAAACAATTGCGTCATTACCCTTTTAAAATTATTACTTTTTAATGAAATGTATGAACCGTCAAGTGCGGCGCAAAGGGTTGACTTTTTAGTGGACTCTCTAGCCCTAAAGCATTTATTTCTAAAAGATAAATGCTATCCTAATTGTAAAGTAAGATATTGACAGTACGGTAAACTCTACAAAATTGTAATGGCATTTTTGCAACAATCCGCTTGTAAATTATGTATCAGAAAACAGGTACTTAAAAAATACTGTCGTGTGCAGATAAACGGCAGTATCTGCAGAAAGGAGTTTTCGAGATATTTGAAGAAATGCGTTTTGGATTCAATACTAACAATAGAGAAATGTTGGAATTAGATATCTTTTTCGAGCCTTTTTTTCGGCGGAAACCAAATAAGCGAGCTTTTACGATAAAGATAATATACAACAGATGACAAAAATGCAAAAAAATGAAAAATTTGCAATTACTGCCCTTTACCTGCATACGGCAGGAAACCCTTCAGACCTGGTGGCCGGTATACCGGACATGAACTTTAAACAGCTGATAATAATTTGATCATTGATTAAATTACTTTATTTTTTTATTTATTTATTTATTTATTTTGTAGTTGTCTCTATATTCTGCTTATTATTATCTGTGAAATGATTTTTACTTCCTTTTACAAAAAAGGAAGTATTATGTTCGCGAAAAAATTTTCACTCAAAAATCGGCCTTAATTCCCATTTTGCTCACCCCCGAATGAATGTTGAGATTTTTTTTCGACCCGACATCACGTGGATACATGCCTAGGACCATACAGACACCCGAAATATTCATTTTGACGATTTCCGAGTTAATTACACCGAGTTTTCTCGTGACGTCCGTATGTGCGTATGTGTGTATATATCTCGCATAACTCAAAAACGGTATGTTCTAGAAAGGTGAAATTTGGTACGTAGACTCCTAGTGGGGTCTAGTTATGCACCTTCCCTTTTGGTTGCATTCGGATGTTCCTAAGAGTGTCCTTTACACCTTTTTGGGGGGAAATCATTGTTAATTTCAATGCTAACTCAAGTGGTGTTATAATTTGTCAAACACTTGGCGATATATCGCCAAGCTTTTGGCCGCCAAGTTTTGTGGCCAACTTGGTAAAAAATTTGGCGTTTTTTTTTTGTTTTTTTTTTTTTAATTCTTAAGTCTGGTTTTAATTCGGCCAATGTTGGTGATATTTACACAGTTAACTACTGAATCACATTAAAATTGCCAATAGTGGGGAAATAAATCCGTGTAAAACGTTTTTTTTTTTTTTTTTTGCTTTTTTGCTTCGGTTCGAAGAAACTAGGGGTAAAATTATTTAGTGTTTCCTTGCTTACTCCACGGCGCTATTATCATTAAATTGGCGTAAAAAGGAAGTCATGTGATGCACATCAGCTCGTTTGTTTTTAGATTGACAACACAAACATATAGGCATTGGAAGATAAGAGAGCATCATTTTTGCAACCATGGATTATCGTCGCAAAGGCGAGGTTTTTGTTTTCTAATTAAAAAAAATTATATAATATTTTAATAATCATTTCAAATGCTTATATTATGTTTTTTTATTGGTTGGAAACCATTTTACAATGAAGTTTGTTTGATACTTCATCGTTTTTTCATCTGAAATATTAATTTCAAAAATATAAGTCCGGAATATTGAACGTATTATAACTCTTTTAATGTTTCGCCTACAAACTTGAAAATTTGCCTATAAGATAATCTTTACCATAGTACACTGTGTACCAAATATAAGCATTTTTGGTTAAGTATTTCAAAATTCCAACTGAAGCTTCATTACTTGAATTCCAAAAGTAACGGGATGCACTATGACATGAACGCATGCTTGAATTTTCAGTATAGTATAGAAGGCTTCAAAAGAAACATCTTCTGTTGCAGACTCTTTGTCTCCTAAAAAATTTCATCTAGAGCGTCTAATAAATTATTGATGTTATTGTATTAGCTGGTAAGAGTAAAATATGCATATCTAATTTCGTGCATCATTTATCAAGTAACGCTAGTTATTTATTCACTAGTTAATTTCAAAATTAAGTTTCTGTTTATTCTGTAGTATAATTTTTAAAATTGAAATTACGTCTAGCGCGTCTCAATGTTAGAAAATCAATTTGATTACAATATTCAAAAGTAATACGGAAGTATGGGCGAAAAGTTTTAAAATCCTACTGAACAGAAGCACATTTTTTTTTTTTTTGGAGGAAGTAATGCAACAAAATGAGCAATAATTACTACCATAAAAGCAATTTTATACACACTTTCATCCTCTGGATACATAAATAACAGTAACTAGCAAGAAATATTTTTAAACCTCTCTCATATTTTTCGTTTGTGTTTTTCAATTTAAGTATACAATCAGTTAGAGTTTGTGTGTTTTCATGAAACTCATTTTTTATTGCTTCGAAAACTATTTAAACTGTTAGGGTACAACAAACATAAGGGGATAATTAATGGTTTTTTTACATTCTTGTAAAGTATCCTAAGGTACAATTTATCATGATGTGCGTTCGGATGCAGCGTGTTGGTCCTTGGGAAACAGGTTCTTGCGCCTTGGGCTTCAGGGTATGGTACCTTGGTATTAAACGAAAATAAACAAAATATAGGAAATAAATGGTATTTAATAAATATAAAATACAAAATATCATTGGAAAAAATTTAAAAATTATATACCAGAATATAATATTATATAACGCAGATTCCATATTATTTTTACATGACTTTTTTTCTGTCACAAACAATCATGCTTACCTTCATTTAATCCTGATACTAAATATGTTGCATAGTGTCGTCCCACGGTACATCACATTGAAAAAAATAAAAACAAAAAAAAACATTCTGTAAAAAGTTTTTTATTTAGTTATTCAGATTAACTAATCATGCCATTGAGAAAAACACAATTACAACTGTAATACACTATTAATTTTTAACAGTTTGATTGCGAAAAATAAAACAAAATAATAAGTTTATTACCGATGAAATTCTTTTTATTCAAGTTTCTAGATAATCACTTTCAAGTTGCTAGTTACTCTACACTGATTCTTGGAGGCTAAAAGTAATGTGAGGTTAGTTTTTTTAGTCGCCAGTCTGCAGCTGAGCTGTGCTGTTCTCTCCAAGATGCAATGCTTCATTCAGTTTTATCTTCGCCATGAAGTTGTGTGCATTCTCCAGTCACTTTCTCAAAATTAATTTTTAACAAGAATCGGAAAACAAAATAATTAAACAATAGTAATTTACTTACCGGTGAAATGTTTTCCACTTATTTGTAGTTCCTACAAATTTTACTTTAAAACTGCTAATTACTCTATACTAACTCTTGGTGGCAAAGGGAACAACTATGTCAAGTTAGTTTTGTTGGTCGCCAATTAATGACAGGGCTTTGCTGTACGCCCCAAGCTACTACGCTCTTAAATGTTTAATTCTTTTTTATCTCCTCTATAAAATAACGTGTGCATTATTCAGTCACTTTCTCGAAATTCCTTTTAGCTTTTAAGAAATTCATAACGCCTACATGGACAACCACTTTGCACAGAATGCTATTTCTTACATAATTAGCCAAGGACATCAAGTGTAAATGCCTTTATTTTTGCAATCTGTGTTATTCTTATACATACTACCATTTTAAATCACGCTAATATGAAAAGCTAGTATTTTATCAAGTAAACAAGAAAATTTGACTCCTAGAGCTGCAAAATCCATCCATCCAATAAAAGAAGGAATCGAAAATGTCAAGTCCTACAGATTTGAAGGAAAATATGGCAACCAGGTTCTATTTTCAGTTCATTAACTCAACATCATGTTCATAAGCTAATTTAAGGCCTCTGTATGAGCTACATAGACATAAGCTAACTTAAGGCAACTCTCCAAGCTTGTAAAATCTTGAAGTTGCCTTAAGTTAGATTATGTCGATGTAGCTCATATATTAATATCCTCGCAAGTATTAATAGTTTAGAGAGATAAAATAAAGAAAAATATATTGATCCTAGTTGGATACATTTTGATTGTAGTCATATTTTCAACAAACATCTGCATAGAGATCGTGATAATATAAACACAAAAATTGCGTGTATCACATCTTTAAAATGTCGGTCACAAAATACAAATTTTGAAATGTGCGTTTTTGCGCTTAGTTCTGCTTTAATAATTATTGTTGTTCTATCATTTTAATATTAAAATTGCAAGATTATGCTATTTTTCTCCTCATGTTTTTAGAATGTACCATAAAATTTGTGAAGAAAACCCGTGATGACATAAAGCAGGGTGGCCCAAAGAGGTTAGATTTTCGATGAATGCTCCAAAATTTTAGTTTTTGGATTTTTATCGTAACAATTTTGGTTTTATTTCTTAGTATGGTTCTTGAACTTCAAAATAAAAAGTGACTTTTGTATTATTTCAAACCCAATATTAATTTATTATCAAACTTTACAAACATTTTAAATACCCGCTTTGCCCTACCAGGGTGCCCAAAGCGGATAAGCTTAACTAAATGTGATTTGGTACATTTGCCAATCATCCTAAAGTTATAAATGATTAAAACAGTTGACTAACTACCTGCCAATATAAAATAAAATACATAAAACAGTTGTACTTTTTATCCAATTTAAAATCGGCACATTTGTTTATAAAACATAAAGAAATAACTGATGAAATTAATAGTTTAATCAATTTGCCATCCTAAAAAATAACTTTTTAAAGTTATACTTATTTTATTGAAATAGAAAATCTAAATCAGTACACGAGTCAAGAAATTATAAATAAATATATGATTAAATCCTATACCCACTTTGCCCGAAGGCACGTTTTTTTTCTTTTTTTTTCAATAATTAAAACCTTAAATTTAAAAAAGAATCAAACGAAATGACTATCGTAGTTTTTAGGTGGATGGTGTCAGAATAACGTAATATTTTTGACAGTCAAAAAAATAAGCTGATCTTCGGCAAATCACTAGTTATATAACTTCATTTTTTTAAACAAATGTATAATTTCTTTTATTTTAAGCCGGGCTGCATCATACCGCTTCACTTCTGTTTCGTTGGGACAGATTAAAACTCAGGGGTGTTCATGTAAACACGACATACGTATGCATCGCCGCTTACACACCATTGGGGGGAGGGGGTGACATACGAAAGTCTACCCACTTTGGGCCACCCTCCCCTATATACTCTACACCTGAGAACTGGCTAAACAAAAATTGAAGTTTATCGATAAGAGTCACCGTCGGATACGCCGCAGCAAAATATACCGCTTAATAGTCACTGATTCCGTTATTTCCTTCTAAATTTATCCATAGTGATTTATCTTATAATTGAAAGCAATAGCTCTTTTTTGACATTTACTGCTTGAAGAAGAAAATACTCTTCTCCCAAAATGTGAGGGAGTGTATTTTTACTCTTTTGAAAAATTTTAGCGTGATTCTTTCAGCATTTTAGTAAATGCGCAAAAAATTACAAACTTTTTCGAAAACCATCACTAAAAATTGAAAGCCTGAAAATTGCACTTTATAAAAAATTTAGTAAGTGCATTACAAATCGGGAAACTCGGTGGAGTAGCCTTAATACAATGTTGGAACGCTTTAGGGAGCTTAAAAAACACTATAAACTTTTAACTTGCTAAAAGTGCACAATATTTTTCTCCGAAGAAGAAAGCAATGAAAAACCTAACATTTAATCTCTCTAACTTGTATGAAATGCTTTCTCACCAAAGAACTATTATTATGAATGTGGGATGCTTTGAAAATTATTTTGGATGAATTAGCTGAGCAATCCGCAATATTCGGTGAGACACTAAAAGAGGCGACTTTAGTTAATTAGCGAAATTACTAAGAAACTGTTACTAAGACTGCGACTTGGTGAAACCAATCAGCGCAGCGTTTACCCATTGCTGCAATAAATCAAATGCACTACTACAATGACCAACGTTAATGAAACAGCAATGCAAGTTAAATTGGATACAGCTATGCAGAAATAAAATAGACACCGTTTTTGTCTAAAGTTTGCAGTTCATGATCCCCCATAAGATGAGAAAAAATATTTTAAAAGGTAATGAAGTTTATGCAGATCTCTTTTGCTCATCCTCCACAATAATTTTATCACGGAAAAACTAACTGCAGTGGAACCACAGCACGCGTTTTCATCAAGCGCATTATTTTTTGCGCAAAAATCCCTTCCCATCACAAACAAGCAATGCTTTGTCAAAACGCATTGGACTTCTTCAGGGCACACTTCCGCATACATGTGACTTTGCAGTATTTTAGAATTGGGTTACGGAAATCAAGAAAACTACTAGGGTAACGGTTCTAGTAACAGACAAGGGTCCAGTAATAGACAGTTGTAAGTTTCGGTTTCACGGCTCCAGTAACAGACAGTTCTAAGTTTAGATTTAAATAATAAGAGTTTTAGGGGTAAAACTGATGTTTCTGTGATCCATGAATAAGGTGCCACCATCGTGTTATCAGAGTGAATTTTATGATTCAGTTGTTATTTACAAGGCAGTGGTGGGAGGTTATGAACAGCCACCACTAGGTCTGCCGGTGTTTCATGTTCATATGAATTTAATCAAGGTTTTACATCTAAAAAGAAAGAACTTTTACACATTTTGAAGATAAAAGGGGATATCTTTCCATTACTCATCCTTTCATCATCTTATCTGTTGCTGGGTATCATCAGAATTTTTGGTGTCTGTTACTGTGGGCGAACCTTTTTCAAAATTGATCAAATAAAAATAGAATTAACTAATTCAGAGGATCTAGAAGCAGCAAAACGTTAGATAAGATGCAATTTCATAAGAGCAAAATAGTTTTTCAATTCTAAATACATTAAAAGGCTCAGAAAATGGAGTTAACCTAAGAGCGATGTCTTAAGCATGTCTGTTATTGGTGCCTTTACCCTAATTCAAGTAAGTCAAGAAATGGACATTTGCCTCTGGCACACTTTTACTGAGCTTTCCGAACGGAGCCCATACGATCGTTTTGGGGAGGCAAGAGAGCAACTAATATATAGCTAATAATAATATAAGCAGCTAATATTTTACTGTATTCCTTGTTCGGTGTAATGTGTGGGTATTTTCTATTTTGTTCTTTGTCACTTCTTGCTGCCAGCCATTGGAAACTTTAAAAAAAAAAAAAATTAAAAAAAAAAAAAAAAAACAAGTTCAAGTAACAAAAGTTGTCTTCCCTAAAAAGCACATATTTTTTTATTTGGCACTGAAATTCAGCTTTTCGAAAAATATAGTCAATTCCGCGGGATCCTGGGATCTCGCGGTACTGGTCCCTTACAATCCCAAAATCTCACGGGATTTAATTCGACGCGAGGTTGGAAACCCTAGTTTATATGTATGACATATTTGGTTGTAACTTGCGCCAGGTGAAGACAGTTTTAGGTTGTTTTCATGAAATTTAGCATAATATTAATTTAGAGCAAGAGGGAAGGGAGCCTATGGAACATTTTTTTTTAAATTCGTTTTGTTCGTTTTTATTCCAATTTTTAGTTCAATTTTCGCTTAAATTTGCCGATATTAAGACATCGTGTTTTGTTCCCAATTTTAAATTTATGTCATTCGAAGGTCAGGGCTTTTCAGCTTTAAAAAAATATTCCTTCAAAGCTCTTAAATTAGGTAAAACAGGATTTAAAAGTGTTCTGGGCGAAACCTGACTAAAGTCTTCATTCAATCCAAGACCAGTAAACGATAAGAAAAGATATCCAAAATGAGAATCAAAAATAAAGATGCACGAAAATCGTTTTTGCAGATTTAAATATCGTTTTGTTCTGTTGTCAGGGGTTACGTCTCTTTTATTATTTTTTGCTTTCAAAGGCTTCATGTATATCTTATTGTAAAGAGATCATTATTGTCTTACTTTCCGTTTGTTGAAAGTTTTAGTTTTAATGAATTATATTTCGTTTGTCATTCAAGAACCAATGCAGTTGGTCTTTAAAACTCAGAATACAATGTTTTAGGCTTTAAAATGTAGTAAATGAAATAAAAAGTGCATACGTGTATTAAGCTTTTAAATACGCGTTAACTTTTGTGTATTCTTGCGTTAAGAATTTTAGGTATTAATTATAATAATTGAATCATTAGTAATTGTGTTGGTAAGCTCGTAGGAATAAATATTTTCCTTTTACTTACACTCTTTAGTTATTCAATAAGTTACCGCCCTATAACCAGGCCTCTAGCTCAGTCACTCCTATGTTAGGCTGATGAGTGCTAATAAGCACGAAACTGCAGTTCTCGGCTAGAATTGACTGAGCTGCTAGTGTATTTCATGTATTCTTTAACTAGTTTATGCATGATTATTATTATTCGTATATAATAAAAAATAATTTTGAAGTAGCGCTAAACGCTAATCTTAAGTAAACAATAAAAGCTGATTTTTTTCCTATAAATATCTTGCTAACATAATTAAATATATAATGTTATTATTACACGTATCTTCATCTCCATTAAAAGATAGCGCAGGTCTGTCTATTTCGCGAATGAATAAGAGCTTTGGTCCGAGTTTTATAATATTTACATGAAAATTAGTTCATAGAATAGGAGTCTTCACTTTGAAGGGACTTTTATTTATTTATTGATTTGTTTTATTTTGTTATTCATTTATTTATTTATTTGAATCTTTTATTTTCCTAAACTAAATTTTACTTTTTCTTATTCCAATTTTAATCAAACTTTTCACATAAGATCTTTAACATAGAAAAAAACAAATCTTGCACGTTTTAACTTCTTGCCTCTTTACTTCTTACAAACGAAATATTAATTATTTTCTGCACAAATAAAATTCAGCACCGTACAAAAAAATCAACAGTTGCGCATTCAAGTTACATTTCTAACTAGTTTGAAAAATAAAATGACTTTAGATGTCCAACTACGAGATTTAGTATGCTTTATTACTGTTTTTTTTTAATTCATTGACGTTAAACGTTTTATGCGAGGGATTTGAAATTTCGTTTGGTAAACTTTGTGTGACAGAAACTAGGTAGTTGTTATTTGTGTGACGAAAGGTCACGCATGCTCTCTTCTCGCTCTCTTTCTTTCTCGTTGTCGTTGACTGCATTTATTGCATTGAGTACAGCTGCTTGTTATTAACAGAGCATCCGTTGAAACACGTGTGGATAACTAACGCATTTCGAGTGATGTTCAGCTCTCGTTGTTTGTAATATGTTTTCTTCATTCAAACACAAATTTTTGATGTGAATAAGCCTAAAATGTCTTGGTTGGGACTCGATCTGGGTTTTCATGGGTTTGAAGCTTAGTACTCTGCCGACTGAGTCATTGTGATTGTCAGACAGATTACAGTTTGCTGCAAAATTATTATGAGTACAAAAACGATAATTTCTCATCTAGAAAACGAAGAATATGATGCACAATGACATATGTGTAAATATATATATATATATATATATATATATATATATATATATATATATATATATATATATATATATATATATATATATATATATATATATATATATATATATTTTGTAAATAAATGAATTTTAAACACAGCCTGAATTATTCAAAAGTAATTGATAAATAATTAAAATGCTTCCCGGAAGTACAAGATGTTTTCTTCTATCGTGTGTCTCTAAGCCCCACTCTGTTTTTTTATTTATTAACTTATTTATTTTTTTCCGACGTTCCTTTAATTTTTCTCGCACTGTTGATATGAACTGAAAGTTTAAAAATATAAATAAACATCCAAAGAATGCAAGTTTTTCATCATCGAAAAATTCCGTTTTGTTTTGGTGTCCTGGTAAAAAAATGCGTAAGTAACAGAATTGTTTCCATTTACGCTAATTCTGCAATGGAAGGAATTAACGTTAAATAGAATTAAATTCGCTATTTTATTTAGAATTTACTTGGTCTTATATTTGGTTTTTCTTTGATTGCTATTTTTTTTTTTTGCTTTGGCTAAAATTTCAAGATGCTTTATTTTCGCCTTTTTATGCTCACTGCAAAAAAAGAAAAAAAAAGGGGGAGCATAACAATCGGCCTATTTTTTGTTAGTTCCATAAATTTTGATTGAGTTTGATCCTTTTTTTAACTTTGCTTTCTTGGGCATTATATATATATATATATATAAACACTCTGTCGCAAAAAAAATATATGCACCTAGAAGAATTAGAGCCACAATTATGAAACTCGGCACAAATGCAGTTTGGTAGCCGATATGCAAGTTATTAAAATTTCAACGCCAATGAAACAAGGTTAAGCGCGCTATGAGCATGTGAGTTGCACAGGTGGGAGAGTTTAAAAGCATGAGTACTTGTGCCGTAGGGTTATTCAATCGAATCTGTTGACTTCGGTAGACTGTATTGTGACTTAAGATGCCTCTAAGACGTAACCGGCGGCAGTACGAACAGCTGACGGAGTTTGATAGGGGCCGTATAGTAGGCCTCAGAGAAGCAGGTTGGTCAAACAGGAGTATCGGCCACCACCTCGGTCGGAGTGATATGGGAGTTGCTCAGTTCTGGCAACAGTGGATCACGGAAGGGAGAGTCTACCTTCGCGAGGGTCAGGGCGTCCCAGGAACACAAATGAACGCGAGGATCGCGCAATCAGAAGAGCGGCCACGTCGGCACCGACAACGTCGTTAGCATCGATTCAACGCCACTTACCTTCTTCAAGGCATCCGGTGGTATCAAGGGAAACCATTAGGAGGAGCCAACGGCCGCCGTTGGCTTAGCCGACGTCCATTAAGACGCTTGCCACTGACCCCACATCACAGGCAGTGTCGACTGGATTTTTGCCGACCTTGGGCAGCTTGGAGTGTAATAGACTGGAAGCTTGTGATCTTCAGCGATGAATCCCGATTCAGTCTCAGTGCTGATGATCACCGTGCACGTGTATGGAGGCGTACCGGCCAGCGCTCCGATCCGGTATTTGTTGTCGAGCGGCATACAGCCATTTCACAAGGTGTGGCAGAGTAGGGAGTGATTTCATGGGACACACGATCACCTCTAGTTGTTCTCCAAGGCACTTTGACAGCTCGCAGATACGTGGACAGCATTTTAACACCGATTGTTCTGCCTATGCTATCAAGTCACCCAGGTGCCATTTATCAGCAGGACAATGCTCGTCCACATACTGCGCGACTCTCTCAACATTGTCTTCAGGGATATGACGTACTCCCATGGCCTGCCAGGCCACCAGACCTTTCGCCAATGGAGTATGTCTGGGACGTGCTGGGAAGGCAATTGCAGCCATCCCGGGATACAGGGGAATTAACGACGCAGTTGCAAAGATTATGTCATGATCTTCCGCAGGGGGGTCATAAGTGACCTAATTGGTTCGATGCCACGTCGAGTTTCGGCTCGTATAGCTGCCAGAGGTGACTTTACTACTTACTGATTTGTAACCTTTTGCATGCTTTTACTGCTTAATAAAATTATCTTTCATTCTGAATTTTTAATCATCTTCTTATCTCCTTAAACACTACATGCCTGCCAGTTTCGTGAGTTTAGCTCAATTTCTTCTGGGTGCATATATTTTTTTGCGACAGAGTGTATATATATACTAGCCTGCGTGCCCGGCGTTGCACGGGCTACTTAAAAAATGAAAGAGCTGTTCAATTGATGTTTTTGTATTATTCTGACATCAGATTCTAAAGCGCTAAGGAGTAAATAATTACGCGTAATGCAAGGTTTGCAAAACACCAGTAGAGCATTTTTTGGCAAAAACCTCTTTAACGTAATTCATATTTATCAATAGTACAAGTTATGAGTATTTTCAATCAGCACAAAAGATGAAAATATATGCATTCTCAACTATAATATGTGCTCACTTTAAACTGAATTAAATCTGATAGAATATATCTGAAATATTTATGTACAATTACAATCAGCTTTTTACATAAAATGACACACACTTTTTTGTTGATTACGTGAAACTAAAGCACCAAGACTTATTAAATACCAATAAGCATTAATTTAATATCAAGCCTTCAGATTCCAATTAAGCTTTAGTTAAAATCCTTAAAAACAATCTTTTTTGTTCAACTCTGTTGCACTTAAAGAAATCCAAGCAATCTTAATTTAACGTGTTCTTTTAACGATACAAACTGTATTGCAAAAATCGAAACAGGAAGGAAAAAGAGATTTATTACAATTCGAAAACTCACCCATGTGACGGAAAAAAGTCCAACAAAATAAACATAATTAGTCGCACATCCTAAATGTACCCAAATATGAGGCCGGTGAATGATAAACTTACACTTCAATCAATAATCATTACTAAAGAAACATTTTTCATATGCTGAAAAGAGTTAAGAACGTTGAATGTGAAAAAATAAGAAAGGACAGACGATAAATATCCGAATAGAGCAACCAATTTTAAACTAAAATTAAAAATAAAATTCTTGATGGAAACGTTGTTTTAAGATTTGGACAGCAGCCAAAAAAATCTCTTTTGACACAATTATTAGAATTTTATTTGCTCACCCATATGCAAAATGGCAACAGGAAAGAAATAAAAATTCCTGAATAGCGTTATGTTAATTAACGTTTTAATTAATATCTCCGCTAATTAAAGTCGTACAATTATGAGATTGGTCCTACTGTTTTCTTTGGAAAATTTCGAATTGATCGGTATCTCGTTTGACTCCCGATTCGCAGTGGTTCTCGAGAAGATCGATCTTCAGACAGACAGACAGACGGACGCGAACAGATTTTAATATTATAGTGGATATATATATATATATATATATATATATATAGGAAATATATATATTATATAGGAAATTTAATTTATTACTTTTGCCTAGTGTAAACTCGTTTCTCAACAAAGTCACCACTAACAGCTATATATTTGTTCAATCGTTCTATCTATCTCTTCACTCCGTACATGAAGAATTTGCGCATGGCTGGCTTAACGCCCGCATCCCCTAAAAAACGTTGACCTTTCAACTTCTCCTCCTGTTTGGGGAGCAACCAAAAGTCCAACGGTGCCAAATCTGGGTTGTAAGGACGTTGTGGAACCTTTGTGAATTTTAGGATTTCCATAACGCCCTGTGTTTGTGCACTGAAATTCAAGTTTTGCATCGTTGTGATGCGAAAGATAGACGTTTCTTTCCGGTCTGATTCTGCAAATGCGTTGCTTGAGTGATTAATGTTGCACAGTACCTGTCACAATTCACCGCCAGTTCTTGAGTCTCACCATTTGCGTCCATGCCATTGCAAGATGGTGAAGATGACTGTTTTTGCTGGTGGAACACTTCTGAATTTTTTGACACTCGGAGAACTAGGATCAAATTTACCTCCACTTACAGATTTTCAACACTGAACTGAAACTACTTAAGAATATTACATTCTTGTATCGACTACCGAACGTATGCGCAATCCTGTCTTTCCTCCCACTACTAACGACACCAAAACGGTAGGAGACCTTACTTATCAATCACCCCTCGTAAAGAGTGTTTTAATATTATGCATTTCTTACTGAATAGCTGTAAAAATTAAAATTAATTACAACGTGACGCTTGATAAAGTGGGAAAATGAATTTGATGTTTTCATCGTTACTAATAGTACAAATTTTCATACAAAACTATCTCTAGCTTTGAAGTGATTATTTCAGTAAAAAACCAAACTATAAAACAATATGGATCGAATCACTTCATATAACTTAAATTAAAACATCGAAGTTATTTAACGAGAAGAGATGCTCGTTTAGTTCTTGAAAAGTTCCTCTAAAAATGGTCTTTCTCTAGTACGTCTTCATGTTTGCGGGCTATTTTCAGAAAGTCTAATGACTTAGATTAAACAGATTATTAGAACTATTAATTTCTTACCATACATTTTCCTTACAATAATTTTTCATGTGCTCAATATTTTAAGCAAAGAATTTCCGTGCAATCTATTTTCCATGATCAATTTTTCAAAGTATATTTTCAGAGCTTCGTTTATTGGATACCTGTTTTTTTTTTTTTTTTCTTTTCTTTCTTTTTTTCTCCTGGCTAGCCCACGTCCCTCTTTCCTTTTCTTTCCTGTAAAATCGTTCTGTTTAATCATAGAAGTATCCGCATTTATTTTTGATTTATCAATATACATCGTGAAAACAACCACCAGACAATTTTAGCTTGTATTTGTTATATCCAGGGTTTCAAACCCAAGGAAGCATTTCTTATTGATCAAGACACTATTTCTATTTTTCTTCGTTACTCCAATAAACATTCAAGCAAGTTTTTCTAATTGGTAATTTGTCATAGTTTGGTATTTTTTGTTGTTACAAAACCCACGGTTTTATCCAAATATGTTTGTCTAAGCAAGCATATATAGTGATTCTATCGAAAGCGTTCTTTAGCATTAGCTGTGTTACAAACCACTAGGAAAGTGCACTGCCAGTCTATACTAATTATATAAAGCAATAGAGTTTGTTTGTTTGTTTGATCGCGCTAATCTCAGGAACTGCTGATTCGAATTAAAAAATTTCATTTTGAATAGTTCATTTATTGGGGAAGGCTATAGGCTATTTTTTTTAATCAGATTGACCGAAATATTTGTAATTGCAAATTAAATGTTTGATTAATTGTTTAGTTCTATGAATTCCTAATAGATGACGGGGTAAGTTTAGTTCTATGAATTCCTAATAGATGGCGGAGTTAGTTAACTCATCGAGAACGCGCTGGCCTATCAACGCGCCAACTATCAACAGTGTCGATAGTTGCTAGAAACCATGCCGCGTGACTCAGAAGCTACGCTATTGTGGGATTGTTGTGGTCAGCGAACTGATTTTTGAATGCGTTTTTTTTTTATATTCAGTTACATAACTTGATTATGTAGGAACTTTCTGTTGGGTTTTGTTTTCTTTATTTATTCAGCATTTTTTGTACTTATAGTTGAAGGTAGTTAGTTATCTAAGTAAATAATTTGATTTGTCGTATTGTTCAATTGTGATTGTTCTTTATGACGTTTGTATTATAGTGTTGTTTATTTGGAGAAACATTTTAAATTGCAAAAAAAAAAACATCTTCACTCGCTAAAGGGCAGGGTTACGGTAACGTAGCTGATTGGCGCGTTAAGCGATGAATTGAATGATGAGCAGTTGAGAGATTATTTTGAGTTTTAAATCTTTTAAAACTTTTAATCTTATTATGTGTTTTGGCGAATAGTTTTAAATTCGAAAGAGACTTCAATATATATTTAAAAAGGTGTGTACGCATTTTAGTTGAAGAAAAATTATTATTTCACATTAGATTGGGGGGGGGGAGCATGGATTTCTTTTTATTCAAAGGACTGCCTTCAAATTCTCAGCACGGGCATCGCCGTGCAGGTAATGCTAGTTCAATGATATCCATGCCCTGCATGGCATTTTAAATACCCGAGTCCATGGTCAGAAGCTTTCTGAGAGGCTATTTATTATTATTATTATTATAGGGATCAAAAATGGAATACGGGGTAAAGTAAAAAAGTTAGATACCAAAACCTTTTTCAAACGGAAAAATTTTGATTTTTTTTAAAAACTACAGTACATAATGAATAATGTAATTTATAATAAAACTTGCAATATATCTGTATTTTTCATTTTTAACAGTTTATCTGTTCCTTCAAAAGAAAGGCAGCCAATAAATATTTTTAAAAATAAATAATAAATAAATAATAAATAATTAATATAAAATAAATAAATGAATAAATAAGTGAATTAATAGATGGGGGAGTATGTGAATAAACTAACCAATGAATGAATACGTAAGTGATTTACTGAATGAATTTATGAATAAGTACACAAAATGGATTTTTTCACTTAGTGCTAGACAAAGTGTATTAAACACTGCACGTTACATCAGTAAATCTTAATGTTTAAAATTATAATAACAAAAACTTTATAAATTTATAATAACAAGAAACTATTCTTGATAAGCCACAAAATATTACGAGATGTGCTTCAAACTTTGAAAATGACTCGTATTATTATGTAATTTGACCTTAAGATCGATTTATTTTTTGACCGGAATCAACTATATATTTGGAAATATAGTTAACATTTTTCTTGATAGGTGTCTCTGCAAACTGAAAATATTTTACTAGTTCACTTCACCCCGCATTCCCTCTAATTTTTACGTCAACATATCGTATCAACTTTCTAGGGGAAAAAAAACCAGCAACCATTCAGCTCCTGGTTTATTAATTATTTTATTATTTTTTTACGAGTAAATTTATAAAATTTCAATTTTTTTTTTAATGTATATTTAGCAAAAATGCAGGGTGCAATAGGAAAGTGACATTTGGCAGCACAAAGCGTTCTCAAAATACAAGCAAAAAATGATTCTATAGAATTCTACCAATATGTTTGTCCATGTGTATGTGAGATCTTAACGTTCTCTTCATATTCTTTCATTAATTTATTAAATTACTTGTATGCACATCCACGGCATCTACTACATTTCTTAGAGAAAGACATCAAAATTCAAACAATTTATCAGAAAACCTTCAATTAATCATTGATCTTGTCCTTTTAATAAATTCTTAGAATAAATAAAACATTTTCATAAGATTGCAATATCACGACTCCTAAATCTGTCACTGAGACTTTACTAAACATATTTTATGTTCTCTTGATGCATAACATATTGTGTGAACAGGAAAAGAGCAAAAACTTCCAATGAATAGCTTCAAAATTTATCACTTCTCCTTCTCATAGAGTATTTGCATTTGATTAGATTTTTTTTTCCTTAGAAAATCTTACAACGCGCAGAGCAATTGTAGAGGCTAAAAAGGAATATAAATTCTTGGAAGATCAATCAAGTGGTCTCTCTTGTTACGAAACGTTGTGATGCACCTCTCCTCCCTCTCATTACTCTTTATCTCTCCTTTCACAGACTTATTTACTCTCAATATTATGGGTATGTTAGATAGTAAAGTAAAGAAGGAATATACAAATTTAAGTTTTTAAAATTGTGTTAATGATTGGATGGTTAAAAGCAATACATTGCTCTTTTCATTGTTTTATTAAACTGAAAAAAGTTAGATATTATTGTCTTATGGTGGAAAAAAAAAACTATAAACGATTTTAGAGTTGAGTAATGTATTTGTTGACGAGTACAGGCGCCTCTCGTATAGCACGGTTAATTCGTTCCGTGTAGTATCGAAACTGTGTTCTACGAGACTTTTTTAAAATAACTTTTTAAATTATTTTTTACGCTAATTTATCATGTACATAGTAAAACGTATGTCAATATGTATCGTGTTGTGTCGAAACCGTGTTTCATGTTATATCAAAACTCTGTTAAGCGAGACTTAGAAGTAATGTAAATCAACTGATGTGTAGCATGTTATATCAGAACCAACTTTTATAAAAACAAAATAAAAACTTATTAGAGTTATCAAACATTAAGAGAAAGTATCAAACAAAAATAAAATTATATCTTTTTTAAAGATACCATTCGTGTTATATCAAAACCATGAAGCATTAAATTCAAATTTCGTACCGTGTAATATCAAACCGTATTATAATAATCGCAAACTTGGTACCGTGTAATACCGAAACCATGTTGCGCAAGTACCGTGTTATACGAGGTGCGCCTGTATTCAATGAATAATATTTTTTCCTGCACCTTTCTAAAAATTATCATTTTCTATGACACCCTTAATTTTGAGAGCCAAGTTTATAATTAAGTGTTATTGAAATAAATGAGAAATTTTCATCGTAATGTAAAGAATTGCTATCAAATATTCATAATGAACATAATTACTTTAAATATCTAACTTTAAAAATGTTTCCATAAAATTTAATATACATTTATTACGTTAAAATAATCGTCATTTCATGTTCCTTAAATGTACTTGTTCGAACTAAAATGTGTTCTACTTTTACTGCTCAGAAATTGGAAAACTGTTTTTAGAAAAGTTATAGCTGTCAACAGAATCATAGAAAGAATCATGAACAATAGAGTACAAATTAAAATAAGTCAAACTTTTAATGTAATGTTTAAAAGGAAATAATGCCCAATTGTCTCAAAAAGGCTCAAAAACTGCATATTAGGTAGACTCCCGTTTATAAGATTGAATGTTCTCAGGGAAGCAATATGCTAATATTACAGATCAGAAAATATGAAACTTAAGTGGACCTTGGACACAAAAATCGTCAAGTTTCGCAATTTATTTTATTTATTTATTTATTTATTTATCATTAAAAAAACTTTTCCGTCTTTTTCTACTCATTGGGATGTTTGAATCTTGTTTCTATCTTAGTTAGAACGAAAAATATAATGATTTTTGTTGCATGCATTTAACTAATATTATATTTAACTTTAAAACTTCAAATGCGCGTTTTTCTCCATGATGAAATTTTTCCCGATTTTTCGCATTCAAACTCCTATAAGTCAATAACTGATAAAGAAAAAGGAATAAAATTTGGAGCATATCTTTTTTCTAACAGTTTACTTTAACTTTATATTCGGCGAATTTGAAAAAAAAAAAAAAAAAAAACACATTGCTGCAAAAACTATGATTTTTTTTTTTTTAAGAACCTTCGAATTTTTCGAATTTTTTTTTCAAATATTTTCCATTTTTTATTGAATTAATATTTTTTAAATCGCCGAGTAAAAATTAAAATTTAGATATTTGTGCATAATTTTTTGAAAAAGATTTGAAAATTGACTTAGAAGATTTTGAGTTTTAGCGGTTTAAAGCAAGCCTTTTTTTTTTTTTTTGAATTAATTAAACTTAAGTTTAATATATATATATATATATATTATATATATATATATATATATATATATATATATATATATATATTATATATATATATATATATATATATATATATATATATATATATATTATATATATATATGCTCACAGATGGTGAATCAATGCAAAAAATTTCAGAACTCTAAAGTGTTTAATTTATTTTTTGAAATGAGTCACGGACCCCTTTAACTTCAAAATTATAATCTTTATAACAAATAAATAAATTGAACATTAAGGTTTTTTTTTTTAGGGTTTTTTTTTTTTCTTTTCTTTTTTTTTTTTTTTTTTTTTTTTAAATAAAGCATTTGTAAAGCTTTTTTAGAAAATGGGTAAGCTAACAAACACAAAATTTTGTAAATAAAAAATAAAAGCTGCAGTCTTCAAACATTATAAAAAAGATACGGGGTGTGTAAACTCGCAGAGTTCACGGAATACATGTTGATTATTTACGCAGGCCATCGATTACATGCTGAACAGGTCACCACTGTAAAAAATTAGAGTAAGACTGCCATTATTAATGGCTGTTACGTAACACGAATTCTGTAATATGTAGTATCATTGTTTTAAAAACTCAAATTGTTGGAAGAACCTTGCATTATGGTTTGTGTTCCAAAGTGCATGCATAAGAGTCAGCATCGGCACAAAGCATGTAAAGTCTTATTCGCGAAACGAAAACCGACCTTTGTGGTCGAACGGTAAAAAATCTTGCTTTGCGACCTGTCTGTGAGACTCGCGTTGTGGGTTCGGACATGACTCAGGTGTCCCTGGGTACTATTTCTCTCTTAGTGCAATAAAAATGTCTAGTTTGATTAAAATAAGTAAATAATTTTAGGGGCCACCCTCCCCTATAGGTTGTGAATGATCATGAACTTGATAAATATTGGATAAACGAATGATGTAAAGCAAAAGCTGTAAATAAGACAAAAAACAAGGTTTCTCTAGCATGATTTTTTAAATGCTGTTAAAACGATTGTTTTTTAAATACTGTTAAAACGAAATATTGAGTATTGCAGTCCTGTATTCGATGCTTACATTAGTCACATACAGTCTTTCGTTAAAAAAAACCACTAAAGGCCAAAAAAAAAAAAAAACAGCTGTAATAAATATAGTGCATTTTCTAAAATAGTCTGTTTACCTTTTACAAATATATCAGAAAATTTTAAATGCCTGAGTAACATTCAGTAAAATTTACCTCGTAACACAAGCATTGTTTCTCAGGGTTGCAAAAATGTTACGTTAGTCACAATGCCTTTTTTGCTGAAAAAATATCTATCAGAGATTATTTTGCTTCAAATTCTTGGTAGAAATGAAAAATTGTCACCTTGTACAATTTCAACCTGCATATTAAACCAAAAAAAAATTATTCTTATTTCAGATTTGAGGTAAACAGAGTTCAGAAAATCAGCTGCGAATGTTACGTTATTCACTATGGAATGACCCATTATTTTAAAATCACGAGGGAAATCAAGTTTATTCAGTATTAATACGTACGTATTATACGTAACTTATTAATACGTACGTATGTATGATTCGACATTTAAATATCCGTATGGAAGATAAAAAAGCACTTGTTTTCACCCCAGGGAGCCAAATGTCTTCCCAGAGCCACCCGTAGTTTTAACAGTGCAGAAGAACACGAGCGGGATTTTAACATAATATTCTACATCCACACAAATACGAAGTTAGCAATGTATATAGCCGACAGATTAACGCTAAAGGTCTCAGATTTTTTTTAATGAAACGCAAAATTAAATTCAACAGAATGAATTTTACCTTTGTTTTTAATTTTTCCTCTCAAGAAAAGAAACAACGAAGCAGAGTAATACCTATTGTAAATAAGTTGCTTAATGTTATAACTGTTATTTCTCTGTTCTGTTTGTTTCGGTAATTTTACTCAAAAATCTATTGAGAAATGTTTACTGTTTCGTTATGATATAATTTTTACATTGATTTGTTTTTCTCTTTTTTACACTGTTGTAAAATGTTTAAAAAATGCCTTGATATATAAACCAATGAACATCGAATTGAAATATGAGTATATAACTGTAAAGAAATTCATTCATGCACAAAGAAAAAGTTATATCCCCCTTCTCATTCTTCAATATGTAAAAAGAAGTCACATTACATGAACCATGACAAACTCCGACAAGTTTTTTTTTTTTTTCTTTCTATCATTTTTTCTCCTGAAAATGAAATACAAATTCATAGTGATATTCACCATCGCATGATAAACTTCAGATGTTTAAGTCATAACCTTACGCTGTATTTCTGGTTCTAAAGTATAAAAAACGGTCAAAAGTATTCATGACTTTAAACTGTTTCTTAAAATGGTCGACCATATTTTCTTTTCTGTTCCTTGAAGTGAAAAAGGCATTCAATTTGCATTTGCGTAGAAATCGTTTCTTTTGCCAACCAGACTAGATTTGAAATCTGAAATTGGCTTATTATTTTCTGTTGTGTCTCTTTCATGAAAGAAAAAAAAAACATTTGTATGAGAGTTTTAGGATATATTGTATCACTTATGACTCGTATTTTTCACATTAATATCTCAAAAAATCATTCTGAGAAGGAAAATTGATTCCAATATAAAGCATAACAAAAAACGTCTTTGCACGGGTATTCTGTTGTTAGCACGGATATTCTGAACTGTAAAAACAATTCAGAAACGTTCCTGGAAAATAATGGGCAGCTGACATGCCCAATTTCTGCAAGTAACACAGCTTGCAAAAAACAGAAATGTTTTCCGCTAGAGTTCCGTAATCTTCCTGAAATTTTCGTAGAATCTTTCTGAAGAATTCTGTAATCTCCCCGGTTAAAGCCAATCGCGTCTCTAGAACTTTCAGAGAAAACTTTGGTAGATTTAACATAACAGCTTGGCACCTTCTGCCTTTATCAGGGAAGCTCTAAAAGCGTTAATTGCTATAATGGCCAAAGCGAAGATCGAAATTCAAGCAAGTATCATAAATCTGACTCACACCTGCAGTTCTTGCAAAGCTACGGAATCCACAGACTTATTTACTTCCATTGGGAGCTTAGTCAATCTGGAAGGGCCGCAAATGAGCTGAAGCCGATATACTTATTAAATACATTCAGTTAATCTTTATACTGGTAGCAAAAAATATTTTTCACAACAGTGAGAAATGTGCATTCATGCATTTTGTAGCAATTCACCAAGCTTTTTGACAAATATACTTGATTTTCTCAGAAAATTGATAAAAACCTGTGGTGATCCCCGAAACGTTTCCACGGAAATAATCAGTAACGTTCCGGAATTGTTTCACAGTGTGTGTAAGAATTTCGTTTTGGTTAAAAAATATTAGATTGCATCAGGATTTGAATATGGATACTTTCTGTAAGTATTTCGTTGCTATTACTTCTATTAGGAAAACTTCGTTCTTTCGTCATCGCTCATGACCATAAGAGCACTTGCTTTCTCATCACTGCAAAATATTTCTGCTTGGTATACGCTTAATACTGAAATCATAAGTGTAAAGTGCTGTGAGTCAAGTTGATGCATAAATGAGTAAGCTTTTATTTTGGACGTAAATAGCAACAAAATGAAGTTTTAAATAGTTGTTTTTAAAGAAGACTTTCACAAAATGTTCGAAGTTTTAATCCGAATTATATGATAAATGTAGGTGAAAGTAGGGAGGTTTCACCCGCTTTTCACAAATACATTTTTCTATTTTTCCCAACTGATAGAAAAATACTAAATTGAAATCTTTTGTTTCCTTATGATGTCCAAAAACTTTTTACATAATTATTTTTTTTTAAATAAGACATGTTTTTTTTTAATAGTAATTTTTCAAGAGTGCCAAACCTAGATCAAACCTATCCATTTGAGGGAGGTTTGACCCACAGAAATTAAAAGTTGAAAAATACTTTTGAAATACTATGTCTAATGAGATGCTATATTACAAGGTACCAACAATAATTACATCTAAGGAAATACCATATATAATTAAACGGTCAAAAGACTACGGTTAAAACTACCAGATTTGATGTGGTTCAAACCTCCCTTTATAGCCATTTTGTCAAAAAAAAAAAAAAACACGTTAATACACAAAGTAAATTAAAAAAAATAAGTATGCACTCTTTTAAAATATTAATCAAAGTGTACATAAATAATTCAATTTCTGTTTTTTATGCTAATGACGAATAGTTCAGGAGAGGTGAACTTGTAGCTAGAAAAAGATAACTTTTTTGCCTGCAAAAGACATCACATATGATTGCTCCTTGATTCTACTTCAAAATGGCTAGAAAATAGTATCATCTTTAAATTTTAATTGATACCATGCTACAATTTGATGCTCATCAGTAAAATAATTGTTTGGTTGTGAAAAAGTGAGGATGTGTGTGTATTGGTCAAACCTTCCGTGTGGTCAAACCTTCTTAGTTCCTACACCTGCTTTGCAGTTAGTGCACACAAACATAAGTATAGAAATATTCCCAGAAAACCCCCTTTCAAATATTTCTTTCTTTGAGGTTTTTTTGTCATTTATATATATATATATATATATATATATATATATATATATATATATATATATATATATATATATATATATATATATATATATATATATATATATATATAGCATTTTTAGAAAAGGAAAAACGCTTTAAAACTTGCTAATCAGATTATTTTTTACACGGTATGCCTATAACCCAAACGCGATTTATCAACTATATCAAAACAACGCTATTAATTTAACTAAAAACAAAACAAAAAACTCTGAATTCTAAAAACTTCTATTAAGAAAAATCATGCCTATCACTCAATAAATGCAGTAGTACCTTTCTTAATATGGTACAGTCACTTCAATACTATGTACGACAGTTGAGGGAAAACCGAAAAAATGCACACTTCTGCGCAAAAAAAAAAAAGAAAAAAAATTATTTATAGCTCTCAAACAAAAAAAAAAGGCCAAAAAATTCGATCACCGAAACACAAAAACATAATCATTCTCTAAATATTCTTTAAAAGAAACTAAGTACCAATTTTACTTTTACCGCTACTATCAAATAATTCAATGACTATCTAAAATCAAATGCATAAGATTATTTATAATCTTACTTTGCTCGGTATCCTTACCCCAGTGGGTTAATATTATTCAAAGCTATAAATGTTGGAATCCATATTTTCATCCTAGGCACATGTAGATGTGATGGAACAATGCTATAGGGAGTGATCAAACTCAGGATTTCCTTGTGTTTCGCAAATTTATTAGACGAATATAAAGGAATATTCATTCTTTATGTAGCTCCGACTTGTTATCTTTACTGACCAAGACTAAGTTACATTACATGTTAAGGAAGATCTGCGGGGAAAAATGAGTAATTAAAAAAGTAGGCATTATACTTTTCTTTTTAATATTCGTTACGTTGATTAAGTGTATTGCAGGTGCAGTACTAGACGTAAAATTTCGAGTTAAGAAACATTTTGAAAAATCCATATTGGTTTTATGTATTTAGCAGCAAAAAAAATTTTGCGGTTATTTGTCAAAAGTTGATGAGTCAAATTTGACCATTTTCTATTTTATCGATCATGATGTGCGTTGTAAAAAAATTATGAAACGTAACTGGTTATTTCCGTGTAACGTTTCGGGACTTCAGTGGTTTTTATCCACTTTCTGGAAAAATCAAGCATCATTGTAAAAAAATTTCCTGAATTGCTGCAAGTTGCACGAATGCAGACTTATCATTGTTGTGAAAAATATTTTTAGCTTCCAGTTTAAAGATTAACTGAGGGTACGTATAAAGTGTATGGCTTCAGTTCGATTATGGCCCGTCCAGACTGATTAAGCTCCCCGAAAGGCGCGAATAAGTCAATGGACTTCGTGGCTTTGCAAGAATTGCAGGCGTGTAAAATTCTTGGTACTCACTTGTAATTCTGTCTTAGCTTTGGCCGTGTTTTTAATACTGCTTTTGGAACTTCTGTGATGAATCAGGAAGGTGCCAAGCTTATATATTATAACTACCTAAGTTTATTCTAAGAGTTCCAGAGACACAACTGGCTTTAAAGTCGAAAATTTCTCAATTTTCATGAGGGCTTCCAGGAAGATTTCAGGAAGTTTACTGAATTTTAGCAGAAAAAGTTCCTGGTTTTTGCTGGATATGTTACTGACCGAACTGAGGCACATCAGCAGCCCATTATTTTCCAGGAACGTTTCTGAATCCCTTTTACAGTGTGTGTTTGTAGTGGTATTTTTCTATGACAGAATTTGATATGTCTGAAGATAAAGGTTTTCGTAAAATATATGAACTAACAAACGTGATGTAATAAAACTTTCATATAATTCTTCAACAAAAGTTGATAACTCTACATATTATGTTTCGGCCGTATTAAATTTAGCATATCTACTTTTGGCAAACAGCCAGAGAAATATACATCAGATTAAAATCTCTGCGTGATCACAGCATTATCTGATACGTAAATTAAGATAAATACCAAACGCTAAACATTTCAGGTTTTTGAGCACTTTGTATAATCTCTTTTCAAGTCTGTTCGAAATCAACAATGTGTTACAAATTGGAAATTTAGAGTGTACTACTGTGTAAAAATGTTTAAAATGAGACCAGAGCCCAAATAAAAAAGCATGATTATGACTGATAGCAAGAATTTCATCCTTTCGAGGTTGTTGGAGTGGTCTTGTAAATTAGTAATAATATTATTTCACAAAGCACTAATTATTAAGTGCAAAAATCGCCTAGCATGAAAACAAAAGTAAATATGAGCGCAAATTCTTGTAAAAATATTACAGAAAAAAACTTAACGTAAAACACTAGTACTACAGAATAATAAGAATTAAGAATTAATCAAAGAACTTACACTTTTTGACCAGATTTGATGTGAAATAAAAAGGAATGTTTGAAAAAAATTAATGAGTTTTCATAAAATTTCAAAATTTTCCGAAAAAAGATTAGTTTTCCATTTGCAAAGTCATGATTAATGAAAACATAAAGGCACGAAAAACGATTAACTATTTTTTTGAAAAGTAATGAATAAATTTCACTTTTAGGAAGCCTAATATTATTATAACTTCCACCACCTGCATGTATTCACAACCCTCCTTTACTAGGCAGTATCAATCAAATCAAAATATATTTCCGTGTTTTAAGCTTTATATATCTCTATTTTATCTTTTTTTTTCCTTTTAATTTTGTGTATAAAGAGGGAAATATTGCAAAAAAAAAGTCTGTTGACAAAAAAATTAACTTTTTGAAATGAGATTCGTTTTTTCGAATTCAAAGATCTTTTTGCTTTTAAATTTGCATTTTTACGATTTTCTACAGATTAAAAAAATTGCATGACTAAACGTAAAGTAAAAAGTTTGGGTAAAAAGTTTTATGAAATACGAAGCATTTGATCTGGTGGTCACTAACTTTAAGATAAGGTTCATTGTGTATTCCTATCGGAATATGAAAGTACTGAACTGAAGTTAAGTCAGTTTCTTTGAATAGTCGACGCTCAAAAAGGGCAATTCACTTTAACTTTATGAAGATATTATGGGCTACTTTCTTTACGATTTTTTACGAGATTATTCTAAATGTGTCTGCAACCATGTTTACATTATTTAAAAATGTATTGGTTCAAAGCGACAAAATTTAAAGAAGTGCAAAAGTGCAGCAAATTTAAACTTATCTTTAACAGTTGACACGCGTTCCGTATTCTGCTAATTAATATGTGCATCATAAATCATCTATCCCACTAAATTTAATAAATGGTCAGACTTTATTTTTGCTTATAGCTATAAACATTCAAATATAGAGTACTTTAGATCTAGTAGAATACACACACACACACACACACACACACACAGATATATATATATATATATATCTTTTGTTTGGACCCTTAATTTTTGTTTACAATTGTAATAGAGTAAAGAAAATATTACAGAACTTATTATGTAGCACAGATTATTGTGCACACAAATGTACATCTCGATCGTGTGAAGGGTATAGGATTAACTTGAGAGTTTGCGTTATGTATGTAAACAGCGCTAGCTTGCCTTAAATTACTCTTAATCCAGTTTCCCTACTCGATATGAGACTCAAGAGCATTGGTACTTAATACAGCAATGTCAAACCACCTGCGAATCGTACGAGAGCAAGCTTACTAATTGAGCTCTCTACTGGTTCTGTGGTTTTGCATGCGCATTCCTAAGAGTTGAAATGGATATCGAAACCTCCTACTGAACTTTGACCTTTTGCACATTGATTCAGGAACGAGCGGGAAATCTGGCGCAGATTTCTACGCTCCCAGTGTAAAAACGTCGTAAAGAATTAAATAAAATCACCCAATGAAATGATGAACCGGATACCGTATCGTTTTCTTTGTGGCAGAGATTTTCTTCATAAATAGAAGGCGAATTCATCTCTTTAAGTAGATCTCGAAGTTGGTGTTCTGCCCCCTGTGGGGAAAGGAAGAATCGCATAAGTTCATGGAAGGTGAGGATTTGGGGGAGGGAGAGATAATATTTATCCCGTTGAATGAGGAAAGATCAATGTTATTAGCGTAAGATGATTTTTCCTTTTCACTCTTCATTCTTTTAAGTATCAGTTGTTGAGATATGCATAAAATTGTTCGTGATGTTTTTTTTCCGAATGATTGTTTTTGAAACTTGAAATAAAATTGCAGCGATCGAGCTGAGTTAAATTTTTTCCCTGCAGCATAGTTATTTTTTTTAAAGGGGATTTTCGAAGTGTTTTGTTTTCAGCTTGGTTATCTGATTAAATTTCCAAAGCGACGAAGAAGTCAAAAAAGGGGTGAAGCGCTTCTTCAACGGGTTGGCGGTGGAATTCTGTGACACTCGATACAGAAGTTAGGGCACCATCGACAATGAGACACAGAAAAAGATGTCGATTATGTATAAAAATAGAGAATCCTTTTTTTCTTTCAAACGATGTAAATTTCGATAAGAAAAGACAGTGCTGAAAATTTGTAAAATTGATGGGAACCTTACTTTTCGACCAACCCTCGTACTACTCCTGATCCTTTTATTTTGTAATACTACGCCCAAACAATGAATTCGAATGGGAAGAAATGTGCTCACTTATTCAGTTATTAAGTGTTTTTTTTTTACTACCATTTTTTTTTCATTAAAAACAAACTTTTAATTGAAGCACCCTAGGTACAAAGGGGTGTAAATGCGAAAATCAAAAACGTGTAGATTACTACTAAGTGGAAGAAAAAACTCTCATCTGTTTTATTGCAAGAGATAGTACTACTAGACCTGGTACGTAATGCTACTCAGCAGGATTTAGAAGAACTTTTTAATGTAGCTGGACTTCGGCTTGAATTTACGGAGCGTTTTTCTCGAAACTTGAAAAATCCTTTTTCTTCTCACAGTCTCATATTCTGCGCCTGTTTTCCGCGCCTTATGCACTACGTTATTAATTCAGAACAATGCTACAATCACAAAATTGATTTTTAAAAAAACCTGACAAAAAAGAAAAGTATGAAGAATCTGAATATTAATTTTTAACTTATCATACTGGAGTACTCTACAAGTTTTTATTACGTATTTTGTGACTGAAAAACAAGTGTATATTGCTCTAAATATAAACCATAAATTCTTCAAGATATTTCATTATTGTACATTACACTATTGTATTTAAAACACATGTGTAGAAACTTTTTGGACATCGAACCAAATATGAGGATAAAATAAGCCACTTTATTTTCGTATTTACAATTGCTGTTGATGAACATTGAACTCACTTCACTTTCGCTCTAAAAAATATGAAACATTTTCTTTGTTTCTTGCACTAATTATTCTTGGTGTTAAAATTATTTTATTTGTATAATCAACAAAATTATATATATATATATATATATATATATATATATATATATATATATATATATATATATATATATATATATATATATATATATATCATGTTTATTAAAAAATACATTTTAATTATCTTCTGTCAACCAAAACATAAAAATATTAAAATAACACTTTAATTATATGTGTTTACATAAAACGGGAGCGTGTGAAGTTTATTTAAACAGAGAAAAAGTCCATGGTCGATGAAATGCGGGAAACAATATTGTAGATGATTCCTCGGCGCGTAAAATGTGTTTCGGGAAAAGCAATTTACCTTCCTGGAGTAACTTTCAAAGAATTTGCTAATTTGTCTGTTGAAGTGTTATTTAATGCTACAATAGAGAAAAGCGTTAAGAGTGGCCATTTGATATTGAATTCTTAGCTTGTTTTAATGAAAAAGCGTAAGACGATATTTCGTTTGTATAGGAAGATTCGGATATCTTTTGTTTTTCACTAACATCTAACATGACAAAGAAAAAAATAATAATGTTGAGCTTAAAATAAAATTCATTATACTGGGGTTAGGGTATCTTCAAATTAATGGCTTAAAGTCATACTTTTATTTATTTTATTTATTTATTTATTTATTTATTTTCAAAAATTGGGGGAAAGTTTTGCTTACACGGGTTGGCTCCAACTATGGGTTAACACAACATAAATTGATAAGGGACCTATTTGTACTTTATAAATCAATTATTTACCCTACAAACAAATGATAACATATTTATGATTACAAGTGCGGTCTATATCAGCGTATTTGAGGCATTTCTGACCCCAAACCCATTTTTACTCCTTTGATCATTTGAAAATGATCTGCGCAATCACATACACAGCACCATTTTCATCTTCAATTTCACTTCTAAATTCTTCCTTTTCAGAAGAAATGAAAGTTGCTTCGCCACATATTGCGTACTTTACTCAGAATTGCACTCGTACCCATATTTTGCGCTTCTCCAATCTAGTTTTCATTCTTAACAACATGCTTTGATTATGCTTGAAATAAAATAAATACTGAAAACTGCGTAGGGGAAAAGGGGCAAGATGTGAGCAATTTTTTTCATTTTGTTATTTTTCAAAAAATGTTATCTATTTCTCAGCTGCAAAATGTTCTCGTGGGTGAATAGTCTTTTCTTTGAGTCACGGAATTTTTTGAGATTTAAAAAACAAGTACTTGCTTACTACGAACTAACTCAAAAGCATTTATAATATCCATAACTTTATCTGATGCCACTGTTTTTGGACACAACACAAAATATCAACTCTATAACAACTAGTTCCAACATTCTCCATAGATCTCGGATGTATGTATTAGAAAAAAAAACAGGTAACACATATAATCCATATATTGGATTACTTTAACCCATAAAGAAGAAGATACATTTTCTATTTATATGTTGTCAAAACGTCGTATTTCTACTGTAAAAATATTAGCATGAGGTTTCATCGAGTAATATTACTGAAATGATTTTAAATAATTCTCAGTTTTAGAGTTTTATGCTGAAAGGACAGTTATTAAGTTGAAAAATTTCTACCTACTAAGCAAAGATCATAATAAGCATAAGCTTTCAACATTAGTTGTTCAGTAGATTGAGTTTATTTACATTTTCAAAACCTCAATCATCAGAGCTACTCAATTCCATTGTGAACTTGGAAGTTACGGTTTACGGGTCTATGTCAAATGCTAGTTTTTGTTAAAAGCGTTTTCGATTAACTTAAAATGATCTTTCCTCATATTTTTACTTTTAATTTTTTTCTATTTTGCAAAATAAAATAAATGTCTGGAGAGATACATAATTCATTGTGTCAATTACACTTTAAGAAATGTCTAACTTTACTTCGTAAAAGCGGTGGCAGCTTAGCTGCCTCCATAGCAATGGAGTAACTTAACTGATAAAACTGGTGTACGCCCATAACGTACACCAGTTTTATCAGTTAAGTTACTCCATTGCTATGAAGGAAGCTAATCGCCGGAATAAGGTTACAAGAAGTACAGAATGCTGCTACCGTATTTAGGGAGTAAGGTTACACACTTTTTTAGTGTTACCGCGTAACCACTGACAAGCATTTAATTTCATATTGTAAATTATTGAGTGTAACGGTTGTTTTCATTTATATTACCGTAAAACGTTGCATTTTCATTATTCATAGCAAAGGAGCTATTATTACATATAAGAATGTGAGAAGTGCAGAAATCTTGTGAAGTGTTTCTGCATTGTTTTATCAATAACTTATTATTTTCAACCTATTAAAAGTAAATTCATAGGGATCGGGATTATGTTGCTAATATTATACACGTAATATATTTTTTATATATGTTACTTCTATTTTCATTTTACCACAAATTTGTCAATGAATTGCGACGGAAATAGGCTATCATAATTATTTACGGAAGATATACATTGTAGACAAAACAAGTTGCTCATTCCAAGACACAAGCAATAAATAAAGGAGCAGAAGCAAGAAATAAGGGAAACAAGCATCAGTAATGGGTATAAATATATTTAATGGAAATACAATCAACGTAATTAGTATAATAATTCAATTTGGACAATCATTCATATTGCAATAATGACTGCCGTCTATTTCATTTCTGTAATGATTTTTCCATTGTTGAAAGATACAAACAAAATATAAATAGAAAATTTACTTTATTACATATTGAACTTCATTGCACTTTAGAATTACAAAATGAAGGACGAACCAATACAGTTAGGATTGGCGCCTGAATATGGGATTGTAAAACGTTTTCATGCATCAAAGCAATTTATTTTATAGTCGTATGTAAAGCCTTTCATTTTTTTCTTTCTTAACATATTGATCAACTTTTAATTATTAATGATCTAGTTTGTACGTTACAACCCGTTTTGTGACAGATATTGTAATTTACGGACATGTAGACACCTGGGAGATCTCGACACTTTGCGACAGCTCCTTGAAAAGAAGGTTTGCACTGTAGTGTTTAAAAGAATGTTTGCACTCCAGTGTTGCTTGAGGAAACCACTGTGTTGGAGTTACCAGAGTTTTGTGCACTGTTGTTAATCGAAAATATTGAAAGTTCAGAAATTGAATCAAAAAATAAACATTGAAAGTCCATTAAGTAAGTTCTTCAAGTTTTAAAAACCTAAAATAAAATTGGTATTTACAACAATAATCAATGACAATGACTTTGGTTTTTGACCGTTCTCAAGTCAATGGCTATTAAACTTCAGCTTTCAGCACCGACTGTGTACGAAAAACGTGCTCGAAGTCAGATAGAGGCGTGTGCTGCCATCTTTGTAGAGATGTTTAATTCTGGAAGATTCTGACGCTAAGTAGTTGGGAGATCTCGACTGGTCGAGTTCTGCCTTGATTTGTATATTTTAAGTCATGTCTAAAAAATACAGTTTATATGTTTACTTCATTAAATGTAATAATTATTAAAACAGTTTTAGTACTTCATTATGGATTTCTAATGTCTTTAACGCTTACTACGCAACCGGGAAGGACTTGTATCCTCGAGGAAACAATTTCCTTCAATTTCTGGGGTTTATCCTCAACGTCAGGAACTTTTAGGTCCACAGTCCCCGAATCCTTCAGAATACGAAAAGCAACTGCGCAATAAGACATCAACTATGCGAACTAGAAGTCAGGGCATAACGAAAACCAGTACATTGAGGGATATAGAAAATAGAAAACACTGGTGAGAGCGACGACTATTATTATCGTGTTACTGCTGGACAAAAGTAGGTTCGGATGCAATTACAAGAGGTTTGTTAGGAAAAGGTCAATTAAACCCAATACACATGCAGCACGTAGTCATAATAAAATGTAGATCGGTTTGTACTACTGCATTGTTATTACGTTTTCCGTCTGTAAATCTTTTGGGTATCCTAAAGAATTGTGCATATTTTTTTTACAAAATCCATTGCTGTAAATTATTTCTTCCTCCTTGTAAATACCTGTCGAAATCTCCCGCAGCTAAGGGACTAGTGCACATTTGATTTTTTGGGTTTTTGAATGTATTTATTGATTTCTGGTATTATTTATGCGTAACAGGGGAGGTGAAAAAGTAGGACGTAACAGGGGACGTGAGGTCTCAGAAACCGCTCTATTTACAATTTTTTTTAAAAAATCTTGTAATTATGATATATTCCTCTAATTTCTCACAGATGTTCTTTGACCTTTTATTAGCCTGGGGGAAGAATATTTTTGAATTTTGAATCGAAATATATCTTTTCCGGGGAAATTTTGCTAGAGCCTTAAGGTTTTTCGAGAAAATCATATGCAGCAGTAAATAACTATCTACTCGTAATAAAAATAAATCTATAATTTATTACTGATTTCATTTTAGTTCTTAAATACATACAGAACATTTTAGTACCAGAAAATCGGTTATATTACGTTACGGGAAAATTTTGACAGCCCTTTAACTATTAGTATTTTGCGTCGTATTTCGAAGAATAATTAAGCCTTTATTGTCCCAAAACATCATTGCGTAACGTTTGTCAACCTTTCAAAAATCTCTAAACCAAGTCTAGAATCTTTCGCATCTCCTCGCATATAAGATGAATGAATCAGCGGGTTCTAACGTTAAGAGCCATGTCTACTACTGCCGAAAATTGTAACACTGAAGGGGAGGTACAGTCTCACAGACCGTTTCTAAGAATGCAATGAAATTTAAACCATATGCACTTGCCTAAAGATACTGGTTAGCAAGGGAGATGTTCAAGGTCACAAAACAAAAAGCTATTGGGAAAACCCATTCAATCCGACCGAAAATGAAATAGGGGTGATCGGATGAACTTCTGAGCGGTCTGTGAGTCCGCATCTCCCCTATTAAAGGTTAAGCAAAATCAAAGTTCCACAATGTGATGCTAGAGTACATGAAGAAATATTTTATGGAAAAACAAATGATTAAATCCAAAAATATTAGCTAGTTATTCATTATTTCTCTTTAAGGTGCCGAGATATCCCTTAATTTCAATTCAGATTTTGTTTAATTACATGTATATCATTTTTAATGTTTTTATTTATTCGCAAATGTAAGATTTAAATAACAAATTACATTTTCCAAAAAATATATCTTTTTCCACTTTATTTCAATGTTATCTCATTAAACCTACCATTATTCTTTCTTTCTTTTTTTTTTTTTTTTTCTTGTTGCAAGAGTAAAGAAAATTGATCATTGGATTGTAGCAAGAGATTCTTTCAAAACAACATTTTTTCTGTCTGCTGCTTAAGTTACCCTTATCCTTATTTGAAAACTGTGCTTTTTTATCTTGTATGCTCAAAGAGAACATTAGATTACTCCAAACATTGAATGTCCTGTGAACTACTTTCTGCATTTTCGGAAGACGATAGTTAAAATTACCAACGTTTTGGGCCACTGCTTTGATCCACTGTCTTGACGACAACAAGTTCCGCAAAAGATCCCCAAAAAAGATCTCATGAGCACCATCGTAGGTCCAAGTTCTCGTACTTCAGCAACAGGACTCTGCCACAAACTCCTGAAAAGACATAGTTAAACCAATAGTAGCTAGTTTCACAGAGCGGAATGAGCCAAAGAAAAACACTAAAATTATAAGGAGTGACACCATAAATGTGAATACGAGACATAGAGAAGGCGTTGTAATACGACTGGGAGAAATATTCGAGCGTCAGTGGCAGTGGTTGTAAAATCTACTTCGTACGGATGAGCTGCACTTGTGTCATCCTTTTTCTAGCGTTGGATGGTATGACTACAGGCTCACGCGGATTTTCTAGAGATATCAGAAAAAGAATGATGACGTGGGGCGATCAATCTGTATCTTTATTTGAGCTAGTGCAGTCGCCCGAGCAACTGCCCAATGTTAACCTAAAGAAATTAAGCAAAGATCAGCGCTATCAACTTTTAAAAGGCAATAGTATCAGCAACGGTGTATGTAGCATATATCAGACGATGCAAAACCCTGGTTACCTGAAGTAACCTTGATGGGTAACTACAGTAAATCAAATCCTCTGGCTAGATGCAAACGACATAAAACCGTCAGAGAATCTGATACTGCTCGTTATATTTATCATTTGTGTGTATGATCCAAAGGGTTCTGCTGTAAAAGTCCACTGATTATATAAAAATGGAATTAGGTACCTTCAACATATGCTGGTCAGATCACGATGCCTCATCGCTTATCACAAGAAAATTGTTGACTTCATTTATCACAATGCATACTTTGCAAACCCGGGGAATATTATCCTAGCTATGGAAATGGACCATCGAGCATGCATACCTAAACTGGACCTGGTTCTGTTGAAGTCCAGAACTGCAGGAGACCCCAGTTGACAAATACGGAGGCTTTAAGATTTCGGCAGAAACCGGACGACGCTGCAGAATATTTTGATATGAACGATTGGATAGTCCACCTGATGTCGGAAGTTTCCGTTATCAAGGCAATCACTGACACTGAACTCATCACAACGAATGACTCCAACTATTATCTTGTCGTAATCTGCTAGCTTCACACAGACTGGGGAAAGACGCGTGAAGCTGATGACCAAGGAGAAGAAAACTGTTTGTAGAGAAAAACCATCAAATGGCTTCGTCCGAGCACACATAGATTATTGACACATAATGCATGTGTGTTCGAGTCAAAACATAAATTATCTACTTTTACATTGTATTTTTTGACTAAAATGAATAACTGTTTACTAAAAATGTTGGTTAGTCATTGTAATGTAGTTTATTACGGTAAAACATAAGATTATGGAGGGCCCTCTGCGCCTTTATGGTAGAAGTTCCGCGTCTGAGGTAGAAGTTTGGAAGTCGTGGGTTCTATTCCCACCGGTACTCTGGATGCTATTCTTTGTGCCTTATTTTTTCTTATCTTAATATCTGTTGATAAATATAAAAGAACAACCTCTCGACGCAATGGCGCCTAATCTTTCCGATTATTATATTCATTATTATATTCATTATGATCACGGTAACAACAGCAAAATGTCATAAAGGAAGATCAAAGTATCTTTCAAAGTGGAAATTTGTACACTATGTTCAATTGAGCTACTGGCATATTTTTACAAATTTAGCTGGTTGGTATTGAAAAAAAAGATCTTTTTCTGCCCTTTTCACTCCACCCTTACCAACAATTGATGAAAAAATGCGATATAAATAAGAAAAGAAAATGTTCAGATAATATTTGTCTCTATTACGGAATAAAGAAAGAAATTCGATATATTTTTTGTCTTCAAGCATTTCCTAAGCCAAAGAACAAAATGAAATACTTGGACATAAAGGTTTTAGCTGTATTCGAGTTTGAAGGACTCTAAAGCGAAAACAGATTCTCTTCTCTCATACGTTCAAACTCTCTTCTTGCATTTAGAGTTATTTCGAAGGCATTGAATTGATCTGAAAACATTTTTTCTTGAGTCCTTTAAATAACGGTCACCTACATGAAGCTCGAAAGACTCCTAAAATGATTTATGTGTTAGGAAACTCCCATTTCAGTGCAAAAAAAAAGTACTTGAACATACTTAAAATTTGTTTTCAACCGTATACTATACTAAACTATTGTTTCAGCGGCACTGAGTTTAACCGAGTCCATGGTTCTTTCTAAAATTATCCAGTCGAAGCAGTTTTCAATAAACCCTATCGTATAAGTCACCAAATTCTTGAATCTGCGGTGTCAGCTTTTCTAATCAAAAGAACTGAACTGAACTGAACTCGAATTTTGTTTAACTGCAACTGTACCTGCATGCATTTGTGTTACTCGCGCGTTTCTCTGTTCTCCCACTGCTCGCGGAGAGAATTCAAATCTGATAGTCGTTCTTTAAAAATGTATAAGTAAAGTGTATATATTTCTCAATTTTCGTAATAAAATGACAAAAAGAGTCATCTGCATTCTTGTCACAGCTTACACTTTAAGCAGGTACTTGACTTCATCTAAACATCAGTACCTGTAGTGGTGACCCGTCGATTTCGAAACTAAAGGTAAGACCTCTTAATATCGCTATTTTATACTTCAATTGTCAGTTAGTGAGCTTAAATTTTGCTGCCGCCATGACAGACGGTCCGGAACAACAGACAGCTGCAACTCCAACATTGGTGCAAGTGAATCGAGTAGGATTAAAACTTCCTCCCTTCTGGGATAAACATCCTATACTTTGGTTCAAAAATATAGAAGCGCAATTTATTGTTTCTGGAATAACTCAAGATGAAACGAAATATTACAATGTAATAGCGGCTCTCACTTCGGACATTTTGAATTACGTTAGTGATATCGTAATAACGCCGCCTGAGAACAACAAATACGAAACTTTGAAATCGCGGCTTATATCTGATTTTTCCGACTCCGAGCAGAAGAGAATTAAAGCTGTACTTTCCGAATTAATTTTGGGGGATGACAAACCCTCACATTTGCTACGGAAAATGAAACAATTGGCAGGACAAACTCTTGGCGATGAGTTTCTCAAAACGCTTTGGCTACAACGTCTACCTAGTCAAGTTCAAGCTATTCTTTCCGTATCTGAAGACAGTTTGGATAAATTAGCTTTAATGGCCGATAAAATACATGAGACTGCAAGCGCAAATATAGATGAAGTAAAATGCGCAAACACTGCAATTTCTGACGTTACTGAGTTAAAACTGCAAATTGCAGAACTTAGTAAACAAGTTGAACGCCTCTCGCGAAGTCGCGCCAAGGAGACTTCGAATAGACATTTTTCTCGTCGCCCACGTTCAAACTCGAGTAAGAACAAGAAAACGTATGATCAGTGTTGGTATCACTGGAAGTTTGGAAATGATGCAAAGCGTTGCAAATCCCCTTGTCGTTTTAAAACCTCGGAAAACTAAATAAGAAATCACATAATTTGGCGCAATGTGATTTCATGCCAAATAATAAGAGTCGCCTTTTCGTACAAGATCCAGTTTCAAAACTAACTTATCTTGTCGACAGCGGAAGTGATGTATGCGTACTGCCTTTTCAGAGGAAAAACTGCAACTCTGATGGTACAAATTTTACTTTATCTTCTGCTAATGGCTCCACAATTAAAACACATGGAATTAAAATGGTTACGTTGAGTTTAAACTTGCGTCGAAAATTTCAGTGGCCGTTTATTCTGGCAGAGATAAGCAAGCCTATCATTGGCGCGGATTTTTTAAAGCATTACGGATTACTGATCGATTTGAAACATGGATGCCTTAAGGATCCACTCACTAATTTAATCAGCAACGGGAAAAAATCACTTGATAACACTCCACAAATAACCTTAATAGCAAGCGACTCATCTTACAAGGATATTTTAAACAGATATAGCGACGTATTTCGGCCATACCCTAAAATGAAGGAAATTAAGCATAATACAGTGCATCGCATTTTGACTCGGGGACAACCGGTTTTTGCCCGACCTCGTCGGTTGCACCCCGCAAAGCTGGCAGCAGCCAAAAAAGAATTCGAATATATGATTGAACATGGTATATGCAGACCTAGTACCTCAAACTGGTCGAGCCCTTTGCATATGGTGCCTAAAGATGATGGTAAGGATTTTCGACCTACCGGTGACTACAGAGCTCTAAACCATATTACAATACCAGATAGATATCCTTTGCCTCATTTACAAGATTTTTCAAGTCAATTGCATGGGAAAGTTATTTTTTCTAAAGTAGACTTAGTTCGGGCATACCACCAAATTCCGGTCCATCCTGACGATGTTCCAAAAACCGCAATAACCACTCCTTTCGGGTTATTCGAATTCCTCTACACCCCTTTCGGGTTATCTAACGCTGCTCAAACCTTTCAAAGATTTATTGATGAAGTTTTACGAGGTTTGGACTTTACCTTTGCCTATTTAGATGACATCTTAATCGCAAGTCATTCTGAAGAAGAGCACAAGACGCATCTTGAGTTGGTTCTAAAACGACTCTCAGACTATGGCATTCGCATTAATTTGAACAAATGTGTCTTAGGTGTTTCCGAGTTATCTTTCCTAGGATATTTAGTAAATCAAAAAGGTATCAAACCACTACCAGAACGTGTTGAACCTATTTTAAAATATCCATTGCCTACAACTGTGAAAGAACTCCAGCGTTTTCTCGGTTTATTGAATTACTATCACAGAAATGTTAAACATGCTGCCCATATTCAAGCGCCACTCAATGAAATGTTAAAAGGCAAGAAAGGTAAAAAGAAGTGTAATTTGGAATGGACTGAAGACCAAAAGTCAGCATTTGAAGCTTGTAAAACACGGTTAACTCAGGCCACAATTTTAGCTCATCCTGACCCTGAAGCTTATTTAACGCTTTTTACAGATGCTAGCGATACAGCAGTTGGAGCTTCGCTAAATCAAGTAAAGAAACTTGACGACGTACAGAGTATCGAACCTCTTGCATTTTTCTCATCAAAGTTGTCTCCACCACAACGAAAATGGTCTACTTACGATCGTGAACTATACGCAATTTACGCTGCCATTAAACAGTTCAAGCACATGCTTGAAGGCCGTTTGTTCACCGTTTTTACAGACCATCGTCCTCTCCGATTCGCTTTTCAACAAAAGTTGGATAAATGCTCACCGAGACAACTACGACATTTAGATTATATTGGCCAATTTACCACCGATATTCAATTTGTAAAAGGTTCCGACAATATACCCGCTGACGTTTTGTCAAGAGTTGAAGCATTAGAGCTTCCGACTATTTTGGATTACACAGCTGTGGCTGAAGCCCAAAGCACCGATACCGAGCTGCAGGACTTATTAAAATCAGACACAACCTTGAAATTTCAAAAAATGCTGCTGCCTGGAACCGAAGTTCTACTTCTTTGTGACACCTCTACAAGAAATGTTCGTCCATACCTTCCCTTGGAATTTCGTAAAATAGCTTTAAACATGCTCCATAACCTAGCTCATACTGGCGTCAAAGCTACAGTCAAGCTGTTAACATCCCGTTTCGTGTGGCCCGCAATAAAAAAAGATGTCACGATTTGGACACGGACTTGTATCCCATGCCAAAGAGCCAAAGTATGCCGCCATACCAACAGTCCAGTGCATAACATTAAAGTTCCGGACAAGCGTTTTGAGCATATCAATATTGACATCGTTGGCCCTCTCCCTCCTTCTCGAGGATATACATATTGTCTAACTATGATTGATCGCCATACGCGTTGGGTCGAAGCTTGTCCAATCACCGACACAACTGCTGAGACGGTAGCGAGAGTGTTCTACGAAACTTGGGTAGCCCGATTTGGTATTCCCAAAATTGTCACATCCGACCAAGGGAGACAATTCGAATCCCATTTATTTAACACCTTACTGAAATTATTGGGAATTAAACACTCTCATACTACTGCATATCACCCAATGTCAAACGGACTAATTGAAAATTGGCACCGCACAATGAAATCATCTTTAAAAGCTCATTTAACTGACCGTTGGACAGAGGTCTTACCAACAGTGTTGCTGGGAATGCGATCTGCATTCCGTGAGACAATAAAAGCTACAACAGCTGAGCTAGTCTATGGCACTGCCTTAAAGCTACCTGGAGAATTCCTTGCACCTACTCCAAAGGACTTTAGCGCGTCCGAGTTCGTCCAACAATTAAAAGAGACTATGCAGAAGTCCTCTCCAGTTCCCACAAGCAATCACGACACCAAGTACCGATCTTTTATCGCCTTAGATCTCAAGAAATGCAGTCAAGTTTTCGTGCGGCATGATGCTGTACAACCCCCACTGAAACCGCCGTATGATGGACCTTTCCCGGTTCTTGAGAGAACGGACAAAGTATTCAAGCTGCAGATTGATGGAAAACACAAATTCATATCCATTGATCGCCTAAAGCCTGCTTTCGTTCTGAACGATTCAGAACAACATCATTACCAGAACGCGACCAAAGACTCCGACCTGACTCCTGAGACTTGCTGCAAGCCACCAATGGAACAAACCCCGAATGAGAAAGTGGACCCTTGTGAAGTTAAACGCACTCGCGCTGGGAGACAAGTCCGCTTCCCCGCACGTTTCAGAACCTAACGTTCCACTAGGAGGGGGGTACTGCGGTGTCAGCTTTTCTAATCAAAAGAACTGAACTGAACTGAACTCGAATTTTGTTTAACTGCAACTGTACCTGCATGCATTTGTGTTACTCGCGCGTTTCTCTGTTCTCCCACTGCTCGCGGAGAGAATTCAAATCTGATAGTCGTTCTTTAAAAATGTATAAGTAAAATGTATATATTTCTCAATTTTCGTAATAAAATGACAAAAAGAGTCATCTGCATTCTTGTCACAGCTTACACTTTAAGCAGGTACTTGACTTCATCTAAACATCAGTACCTGTAAATCTATATGCAGTATTTCTCAGTTTTTATAACTTTTTGGGGTCTCCTGCTTGGTTTCACCTTATTTCGTGAAAATATCAACTCTCGTTATGCTAGCATCAACTGTTTTAAAAGTAGTATAATATATTTCGTATAATAGAATAATTAATTCATATTATTATCCTTTAACAAATATTTTATAGATATATTGTTTGAGCGACACTGAGTTTATCCAAGCCATGGTGCTTTCTAAAATTATCCAGTCGAAGCAGTTTTCAATAAACCATATCCTATAAGTCATTAAACTCTTGAATCTATATGCAGTATTTCTCAGTTTTTATAACTTTTTGGAGTCTCCTGCTTGGTTTCACCTTATTTCGTGAAAATATCAACTCTCGTTCTGCTAGCACAAAATGTTTTAAAAGTAGTATAATATATTTCGTATAATAGAATAACTAATTCGTAAAATTATTCGTTAATATATATTTTATAGAATATATTGTTATAGAATATATTGTATTGAATATATTAACACTGAGTTTAACCAAGCCATGGTGCTTTCTAAAATTATCCAGTCAAAGCAGTTATCAATAAACATTATCCTGTAAGTCACTAAATTCTTGAATCTGTATCGTCGCCTCTTAGCAACAGTAAGACAACTAATCCCAAAAATAACACTAAGATATCCTACTGTTGCTCTGAGGTGACGATATGTAGTATTTCTCAGTTTTTATAAATTTTTCGGGTCTCTTGCGTATAATAATTTCGTATAATATAAAACTAAGTCATACAATTATTCATTAACAAATATTTTATAAAATATATTGTGAATAAAGACGGCATTCAACTATCTCTTAGCGTTGAAATATAATCAGGCAAAAAAGACCAGAAGAAAAACCAGAAGAAATAACTTAGGTAGAAGATTAATATCAACGAAGTACATTCTCTAAAATACTCTAAAAAGCAAACATTTTTGAAAAATAATTGTTAGAGTATAGTATTTGCTGACTTTTTTTTTAAATTCATGCTTAGTACATACAGCAAACCGTTCTGTATAATTACCCAATTTTTCACTGAGAGTCTCAAAATGTTAAGTCTTTCACAAAAATATATAAATATCCATCCACTTTTAGAGCCTTACATCCTATATATTGGTGAAAAATATCAATGTTAAAATGTAAGGCTTTAATTAACTGAACTAGTTTTCTCCCATGCTATATTTCAAAAACAAATAAGCGTTACAGATTTGATTTTGATAAATTATGTGACATTTCAATGAAACCATGCTTTGTTTCAAAATATACAACGCGATGTCGCATTTGTCAAGACATGAGTTAAATCATCGAAATCGAATTACCTTTTGTGCACTCTTTGCGCATTTTGTCTCTCTGGTGAATCACCACCTCATAAATTTCAATACTTTGAAAAAATACTCCTACGTGCCTCTTTATTTGAAGTTGAAAAAAATTCTTTAAACACAAATTTGGTAAATAGTTTTGATGGGATAGTTGACTCGTCTGATACATATTTAAAAAAAGGACCAATAAGTTGGCTTTAAGCTTTCAATGTAAAATTTGTATATTTTGTGTAGGGTAAAGTTGTAATGAATCGCATGTATTTTCTTTGCTTTGTTTTGCATCCATTTTTTGTGATAGGTTTTATTTAAACTTTCAGAATATGTACTTGCATGAGAAGGCAAAACAAAAATGAGTAAAAATATGCAGTAGAACAGAAACAAATACACTTAAAAATGATTCAGCATGTTTTTGGAAACACTTTTCAAATGACTTATTGATTATTAAGTTGAGAAACATCTATCAAAATAAAAAAACAGGAGAATCAATTTTACTTCAATGATGAAAATTTAATGTTGAATTTATTCCAGTAACGCTTGTAAACCGTTTGATTGCTGTACAATTGTTATCTGGTTATGTTTTAGCTAATATTTTATTCATTTATTTCGCATTAAATTTAGTAAATCTACTAAGCACACACATAAAGAGAATATAAATGGGTTGGTTTATACACACACACACACACACACACATTGGATTATGTTTCATTTAACTCTAACACTTGTAACACAAACAAACTTTTCAGGTGACGTAATTAAAGTTTGTTCTTGTGATTATTTGCTCAAAGCATTGTTATTTATTGAGTTTAAAAAGGACCTTCAACGCGAATTTCAGAACTGAAGTATTTATATTTTTCACTAGCTCGTAAGTCCATTTTTGAATTACCCTCAGAAGGGTGTAATCCGGCGCAAAGCCCCCCCCCCCCTTCAAGGATGCTATTGATTAATAAAGTAACATTTTAAAGGATGGGGAAATTTTTCAGAATTTAACTAATTACAACTTTTATAAACTGTTAAATAAATTTCGGTGCACCCCCCCAAAAAAAGTTAAACAAAAGTAAACCCCCCTTCTCCCCCTACAGATGCTACCACGTTTATAAATTAAGTGTTGTATAATAGATCGAGGAAATTTTTCAGAATTGATGTAATTATATTTCTCATAATCTTGTAAATCCATTTTCGGTGTTATCGGGGTTATTTCGGGTGTAACCCTCCCTTCCTCCCCCTCTTTCGTGACACAACTGTCGTTACCTCCCATCTACAGAAATGTTCCATCAATAAGTCACTCACTTTTGATATTTTACGTAATAATACTACTAAGCAATTTTTCTTAAGAATTTTATGCATACCAGAAAAATCTGTAATGAGCGATTTCAAATTAATTCCTTCAAAATTTTGTTACTTTTAATCATAAAGCCATTTGTTTAAGCTCCTGCATATATTTGGCATATTTTGCATTCAAAAGCAAGACTGACAACTTATTTTGCGCTCTGCTTGCTCATCCTGAAAAAAATTTCCTTCGCATTATGTAAACGTCGTGAGTAATAGTTTCTTGGAACGTGAAAGCCTTCCCCTATGGTTGATATTTCTTTTAATGAAATGGTTTATGAGTTTTTCCTTTTTCACTGCGTTTTTTAAAAGTACAGAAACAAATACTAAGTTTATTTGTTGAAATACATTGTTTGCCAGTACACAGATGAAGAAAACATTCGTGGTAACTGAATTAATTTCTCAAAATCCGAAAAATTTATTCTTGTAATTACTACAGTCGTCCGCTATAAAGCGTTTAAAAATATTGTGTTTTCCAACATTGAAAAGGAGCCATGGACTTAAGGTTTTATTTTAAATTTTAAGTCGTCCTAGCGCTACACATTTTTGAAAGTATTTATTTTGATTGCTTATTTTCAATGTAAGATATTCACAGGTAATAAATATCTGGATACAAATCATATGTTACATTTTTAGAAAATAAAAGTAATATTTAGACCACCATTCATTAGATCTAAATGTTAAAAGATATATTATTCACGAAATATGAAGATGAAATTTTTTTTCAAGAAAATTTTCATAAGTTGAGAAAAACTCTATGATGTCAGAAAATCACTTTTATGTTTTTTGAGTACTCAGCTATATCTGATAATGTTGGTTTGCTTTTTAAATATTATAAAAAGATAGGGCCTTTTTTTCTTTTATTGTTTACTGTTTTTTCGCATAGTATAGAATTTTTTTTTTCTTTTTTGTAAACAATATAGTCAAAGAAGTTCATACTCGTAAAACTTATTAGGTTGAATGTTATAAATTATTTTTTTTAAGTAGTTTGGTACAAATTCTATGAGAAAATGTGAAAAATAAAGAGGCACTTACAGATCAAGTAGCTCATACTTCCTTATTTTTTACAGTTCAATTCTATCTTGGTTCGTATAGTTTTTGCGTATTGGACAGCAAAACTTCAATTCCTTTATTTTCTCTTTTCTAACTTTTACGACCCATTTACCTCTCTTTAGTTACTTAAGAATTATTTCAAAATGCGTTGTGTTTAGAGGCATTTCAACTGTTATTTTCCTGTTAAACCTAGTATAACTGATTACTGGAAATTTCAAAGAGATAAGTAAAAAACCATGTCAAGAGTTTTATTTTAGTGTAGATGTTCAAAAGTTAAAACTTAAACTCTAAGTAAATAGCTTTTTCCGCTATAAATGTAGACTGATTCTAAATAGACTGATTTTCCCAAAAAGTTTTACATAAATTACTATAAGAAACTTAATACTAAGCAATAGCCCTATAACCTCTGAATTAAACGCTGATAGAACAGTTTGAGAAACTAACAGTAAAGACAAAAAGAATCATTTTAAACTGCGGGCTGCTTATTCAAAGCAGAGTGAACACAAATTAGAGATAATGTGTCAAATATGTCGAGAGTATCCAGGGAAAGTCTTTATAGAAAAAACAATTGTGACGCAATCAAGGGACGCCACTCATGGCAATCCAGTACACAGTATAGTTTACAGCATTAGCATATTAACGGCCCTATTGGTGTAATGGTCTGAACTCAGGGGCGCGCACGGGGGGGGGGGGAGAAGGGACACCTGTTGTTCCGGGCCGAGCTTGAAGAGGCCCAATATTTTTTTTTTAAAAGGTGTGAAATATAGGAGCAAACAATATGGAGGGGGCCGGAAAAGTCATTGTTAATGGCCCCAAAATTTCTGTGCACGCCCCTGTCTGGACTTATTATTGATAACAAATTGGACCTTCACATCTTTTCTAATTTCATTAATATATCCCGCTAAATGTTTTTACTTTTTTTGTGGACTAGAAGCCACCAGTACACTCAGCTTGTGTTGTTGAATGGTTTTTGGATATTAAAACGATGCCTATAATGGAATAGCTATTGTGATCTCCAACTTGAATACGGTTTGAATTTCAATGAACATACTTAAGAGACGTCTTTCTGACATGAATCTTAAAATTCTTAAGCGGTTAAAAAAACTCGCATTTAAAAATGAACACAGATACCACACAGTGACATTCAGGACGTTGTTTCTAGCGAAAGAGTCAGCTCTACAGGATCCCATTGCTTATTCAAAGCATTTGCATTCGGGGGGAGGGGGCTCGTCTTTTAAGATAACTAAATAAAATTCGCTCTCTTCGTTTTTTAACGTTCATTACAATTAGAAAATCTGACACAGATTATCATAGTTTTGTATTTTATCTAATCGTTCTATGACTTAAAAAAAGCTTTCTAACGACCGCAATCCAACCTGAAAGACGAAAACAAATGAATGCATCATCAACCGTCAGATTTATTCTGGCTCCAGAGCTAATATGGTGTAAAAACTCGGAGTAGGGTGGGCTTGCCGAGAAAACAGAAACAAGATACAGGAAGGCAAATAAAGAGAACCCCTGTCCTCTGTCTTCTTAGTGTCGGATGCCGTTTACTCAAGCATAAAGGGAAGCCAGTTTCCACAAATTGTGGATAAGTGCTTTTACCAGGGGAGTTATATTTTCCCTCGTGAATGACGTTATGTTTGTATGAAGCTGCGTCTTTTAAATAGGGTCGTTATGAACCAGTCTTTATCAAAAGCTAATGTTTGTTTCGCTGCTACGTCATATGAAGTGAAACAACAAGCACTATTTGTTTTTGTTATTCTTTTGAAATATAGATTTTTTCGTTTTGATTTTGTGTTTGTTTTACCTGAAACAAAAATGTTTAACTATTTTTAAAGCAGTTCTAAGATACTTGAGTAATTCAAATACGCAAGAGATGAGGCAAGTGAGCCAAAGGTGGCCACTGTTGCTGTGGTAGATCACCCCCAAAGAGACGAATTAATTTTATTTTTTAACACAAAACGGCTGTTCTGCATTATTAAATATGTATCTGCAGTTCTGTTGAAAGGTTGTGTAAAGCAGAGATTCAAACAGCTGAACATAAACAAACACGTTTAATACGAAACATGGGGACACACATAGCAAGACATAGAGAAAGTAGTGAAGAAGCCCTGATAAACAGACTGCGGCTCTTTAAATAGAATAGAGGGCAGATTTTCAGTATCCAATGATGTTTCTCAAATAGCAATAAGCTTTCTCCAAAGTCCGATGGTGGATTAAAGAAGAGATTTTGCGAACTCCGTGGAAAGCTGCAAATGTCTCTTCCAATAAGATGTAAGCACAGTTCTTTCTTTTAAACCAATGGAGAAAGCGATTACATTCAACACCCGCCCTTAATCGCTTATTACTAAACAACACAATGACATAAGTTCATGCAATTTAAATTTAAAAAGAGCCTTAGTAAACATATCAACAATTTGCTTATCAGTAGAAACATATTCAATATATATATTTTCAACATTTAAAATATTTCTAATAAACTTTAACTTAACATCAATATGTTTCAATCTACCAGAACTATTTTCATTAGTTATACATTTGATTGCAGACTGATTATCTTCATATATGACAATGTTATTTACAATAAGAAATTCACATGCAATATTTTTATAATACACTAGATCTATTAAAGACTTACCAACTGCGAGTACCTCAGCTTCAGTCGAAGAAACAGCTATTGAACTTTGTTTCTTCACGCTCCATAAAATTGGACACTTTTTATAAAAAATAACGTAACCTGAAACTGATTTGCGATCACGCGGATCTGATGCCCAATCTGAATCAACATACATAGATAAATCAACATTAGAGTCACAACACTTACTATACACAATTTTATATTCCGATGTACCTTTTAAATATCGCAGAATTCTTTTAAGTCCATTCCAAGCCGATTCTGTTGGATTCTCCTGCAATTGACTGAGACAGTTCACAGCGAACAGTATATCGGGTCGTGTTGTCATCGCAAGATACAATAAAGATCCAACTAGTTCACGGTAAGGTCCTTTGAAGATAGTTCCTTCCTCAAAGTCAGCTGGAGTTGACTTTGCTTCTAAAGGTGTTGCACTCGGCTTGCACTCACCCATGTTAAATCTCTTCAATAGTTTAAGAATATACTCCTTTTGATCTAGCACTAATTTAGTAGAAGTAAATTCCATACGAATTCCTAAAAATTCAGAAGCTGGTTCGAGTTTGGACATCTGAAATTCATTTTGAAGAAGTTTAATCACAATCATTATTTCCGAATCATCTGATCCAGCAATAAGAATATCATCAACGTATAAACAAATTATTATTTTTCTTCCATTCACAATTCTGATGAAAATACACGGTTCCGAGTTTAATTGCTTAAAATTAATTTTTAACATAAATTGCGAAAATCTGAAGAACCATTGTCTAGGAGCTTGTTTTAATCCGTATAAACTTTTATTTAATTTGCATACTCTGCCAGATGAATCGTTGAATCCTTGCGGTTGTTCCATAAAAACAATTTCTTGCAACTCACCATTCAGAAAAGCTGTTTTCACATCCATCACATAAGCCTTTAAATCCTCTTGAAGAATCGAAACAAGAACTAATCGTAAACAAGGCATCCCAATGACTGGCGAATAAGTTTCTACGTATTCCTTCTGCTGGTCTCCTCTGGCGCAAAGTCTGGCTTTGAGAGTTCCATCTCTTTTCTTCCTAAACACCCACTTACACTTTATGGGGGTCGCGTTATCAGGGAGATCTACCAGTTCCCAAGTTTTGTTTATCTGGATGGAGCGCAATTCTTCCCCCATCGCGACTTTGCACTGGGCTTGTTGTTCTTCCGGTAGTTTTGAGATGTCATGAAAGGTCAACGTTTCTTCTGACGTGTACATTGCTTCAAATCGCTCTGGCATTTTACTTTTTCTTCCTGATCGTCGGGGTGTATCTGCCAGAACTTCATGCTTTACATTGGTTTCGTTTTCTCCTAACTCTTTATTTACTTCGGTGCTGTGTTTTTCCTCGTCTTTTTCTTCTCCTTTCGGGAGCCCGTCTGCTGAATTACTTCTATCTTGCACATATACTTTATTTTCATTGAAGCGAACATTACGAGACACAATAACTCTGTGCGTATCAGGATCCATTAATCGATATCCCATGCTAGAATATCCAATGAAGATCATTCGTTTAGATTTCGGATCTAATTTTTGTCTGCGAGTATCAGGAATTTTGGCATAAGCATCACAACCAAATAATTTAATTTGATTTAAATCCGGTTTCTGGGAATATTTTAGTTCAAAGGGTGACATATCATTTATGCTTGAACTAGGGATTCTGTTATGAATATATGCTGCAACTTGAATAGCATATCCCCAACAGTTCTTAGGTAAATTTGCATCATATAAAAGTTCACGGGCTTTATCAAAAAGTGATCTGTTCATCCGCTCTGAAATTCCGTTCAATTCGTGAGTATAAGGGGGGCAGGGATCTATCGTAACTCCAAGTTTATTTGCTATCACTTTAAGTTCACCTGAAACATATTCCTGGGCATTATCACAACGAATTTTTCGAACGCTTTCATTCAATTTGAGAAACTTTTTGATTTCCACGGGAACATCACTTTTCTTTTTAAGAAGACGAACTTCACAAAAACGAGAATAATCATCAACTAATGTTAAAACATACCTTTCACCCGCTTGAGTTGGTGGGTTGACCGGACCGCATAGGTCAGAATGGATTGTCATCATGGGAGCTTTTTCTCTTCTTCGGTTTCCTATTCCTATATGGTTCGCGGAGTGCTTCGCTAACACACAGTTTTCACAAAATTTTTCACTTGTTGGTAATCCTAGTTTGCTCAGAACATGGTTTCCGGAGTGTCCTAACCTGCGATGCCACAGTTCACCTCCATCTTTTTCTGCAACAAGGGAATTTGAAATGAAGGGAACAAAATCACTTGCATATTGACCTTTTGAATTCAGCTTGCACAAAACGAAATTTGTACTTCCCTTTTCAATAACTGCTTCGTCATTTTTGAAGCTCACAGTGTATCCAGCTTTTTGTATCTGTTTCACTGAAATGAGGTTTCCATTTAGTTCTGGAACATATAACACATCTTTCAGTAGGATCTCTTGCACACCGTCACCTAATACACCGCGAATAGTTCCTATTCCTTTTACTTCCAGTTTACTGGCTTTTGCAGCGCATGACACAGTTCCTGAGGATGGTTTTAACTCCTCAAACCATTCCCGATGTGCACACATATGAGCTGTAGATCCGCTATCTACTATAAATGACCGATGTTCTACTTCGCCAACAACGAAAGTCACTGCAACTGCTCCATCCTTTGATGAAGTATTCTTTCCCGTCTGGACTGTGCAATTCCTCTTAAAATGTCCTTTTCTTCCGCACTGGTAGCAAATTATGTTACTTCTACAAAATTTCGCAATGTGCCCTGTTTTGCGACACTTGTTACACACTACCCGATGATTTGTAGAAAAGGCTGCACCATTTGATGACTCTGTTTTCCAAGATTTGGGCTCCGAGACTCGACGATCTCTCATCAGCGCTTCAGCATCCAGAAGACGACCGCAAACAAACTCTAAAGTCAAGTTCTCCGAAGGCTGATTTTCTATTGCAGATTTCGATGCGTCATACTCTGCTGGAAGAGACATCAAAAGATAGACAATACTGTCCATGTCACTCACTTTCACGCCACACGATTTTAGTTGGGAAACGAGCCTGTTAACTTCATCAATATGCTCCTGCATGGATGAGTCCTTTTTCATTTTCAAAGTTGAAAGTCTCTTTCTAACCAATATCTGACTGACCGCTCCTTCTCGAAGATATATCGATTTCAATTTTGCAATTACTTCAGCACAAGTCTTTTCTTCCGAAAGCGAAACCAAAACTTTATCACTAAGAAATGATAACATCAAGGCATAGGCCTTCTTACTCGCTAAAAGTTCATGAGCTTTCGAAGAATCCGCTTCACGTTCCAAAAACACCTCTAAATTCGTTGCTGCGAAAACCGCTTCCATTCTCCTGCACCACAGAGAGAAATTCCTTCCGTCAAAAGGCTCAACGGAATATTTTATCTCGTCCCCCATGTTACTCCGCTACTGCAGTGATTTAGTAGCTGGGAAAAACTTAGAACTAACCACGCTCTGCTGTTGAAAGGTTGTGTAAAGCAGAGATTCAGACAGCTGAACATAAACAAACACGTTTAATACGAAACATGGGGACACACATAGCAAGACATAGAGAAAGTAGTGAAGAAGCCCTGATAAACAGACTGCGGCTCTTTAAATAGAATAGAGGGCAGATTTTCAGTATCCAATGATGTTTCTCAAATAGCAATAAGCTTTCTCCAAAGTCCGATGGTGGATTAAAGAAGAGATTTTGCGAACTCCGTGGAAAGCTGCAAATGTCTCTTCCAATAAGATGTAAGCACAGTTCTTTCTTTTAAACCAATGGAGAAAGCGATTACATTCAACAAGTTCAAATGTCTGAATTTGAATAGATTTCCTTGATCGGTAGCCTTGCGTCGGCTACCTTGATCGGTAGCCGGGAGATTTCCTTGATTGGTAGATATGCAGAGATTTCACTTTTAATAAAGAATAGCTCTAATTTCTAGGTAAGGATGTATGTCAGTGTACATGTTTTTTTTTTTTTTTTTTTTGAATCTTAGAACTTTGAGTTAAGATACATTTTCTGAAAGTTTATTTCTTTCTCTTTAATCACATTCGCTTTAACTTTAATTAATTTAACGAGTTAATAGTTTTACGTCTTTCAAATAGAGACTATATAAAGTCCCTATTTGTGAGGAGAACATGCATATATGCATGTTCCCAAGGTATGGCCACCTTAAGAAAAAAAATATATTAACTAATTCAAGGGGGGTAATATTTGGTGTTAATCTGTATAAACTACTTTTAACATTACGCATTGTTTTGATATATATTGTTTAATAACTTGAGAACAAGTAAAGCCATGACAGCGTTGGATCGAAAAAGTATATTTAATGCGTTTTTTTCCTCGTAATTTTCATGTTATTAATATTTTTTGTTTTAATTCAAAATCGTATAATTCTTCTGCAAAAATAGTTTTCCGATAATGTTTTACACATCCTACAAGTGATTTCAGCACATGGGCTATCTTTGGCACACTGTACTCTATAGTAGGGTGGAGTGGAAAAAATGAATTTTGATTTTCGGAAACGGGTAACTTTTCAATTACTGAAAGTTCTGAAATATGTTTTTACGACCTCATCTTTAAGTCTGCGCATTTGACTTTAAATTTTGAAATTTTTGATTTTTTTTAGATTTTTCAATTCTTTTTTTCAAGTATTAGAAATTAAAAAAAAAAATGATGACGGGTGGTTATTAATTGGCAGAACAAAGCTTAAAATATACATAGAGTTTCTTAAAACCATTTTAGACTATGGTTTCAATCTACACATTTCGTCTAAAGTTCATCAAATTTCCAAAATTTCCGATATTTTTAATATTTTTATAATTTAATATTTCTTTTCAATATTTACTTAAATTATATTAAACATTTTTCTTGTTATTACCTCACATTATGCAACTCTTTGGTAGCTCATGAACCCAGGACTTATCACGAGGAGGTGATTGCACTTCGAGTCCCACCCGTGCCCTCCCTTCCTCCCAAGCGATGAGAGCACACAGTTGCATTTCTTAGATAAGTCTTCAATTGTTAAATTGTTTCTTTGTATCGTAGTTTGGCTGGATATTTCTATCAAACAGCCTTGTTTTTACTAAGTTTAATCTTTTCTTGTAGTCACAGAGCAATTTGGAAGAGGCAGTTACCTCTTTGATAACTCTTTCAACCGCTTGAGTGAGTGATGGAAAATCATAAAGAGTGCATTCGGAAATCATAATTAAATTCTCAGCTTCCAGTAATCTCTGTTAATCCTATGTTGTCAAATGACGTGCAAAAGGTGGCTCTGTAAGTTTCACATCATGCCAAGAAATCATATCAATGCATTTTGATGCTCCAAAACCAATTTTTGGGATCCGAAACATTCTCACTTGTTTTCTGGTTTGTTTTCAAGATCGAACGTTGATAATGCGTCTTAAAGCCAGTTTTTTTATCTGATGTCTCTTATCAACTAACAGGGATAACAGCATGTTTTCAGGGTGAGCAAAGTATGCATTGTTTTGGATGGATTTGAATACAATTTTCTGATTTTCCCCATAGATATAGGTGCAACTCTTTAGTGTCTCTTACACGTTCGTAGCTCCATCAGTAACTTTTGGATTGCACTTAATCCTTAACCAGCCAGGAGTATATACTTTTACAATGAAAGTAGGGAGCTCTTTTAAAGTATCAGTAGGATTAGTAGTAGCTGCATACAGTCTTAAGATTATAATTGCTGTAGTCAACCATCTGGCGTGAGAAAGCTTTCCTGGACTTCTGTTTTCTAATTCTCGGTACTTTTTCCTAGTCAAAACTGACTTGTACATATTATAAAGATAATTTTAATCATTACTCAAATGGTTTTTATTGCCACGATCGATCTGATCAATGACAAACTCTATGGGCTCAAACTAAACTGATTTCAAATTATGGCATGCTGTTAAGCTTCGACCAACAGGACCAACAAATCTCTTCAGTCCACCAGTAGGTGCATCTAGCTTTTCCACAAATGCCGCCCAGGAAGCTCATTTGAATGCAATTGGCAAATGACCCACTGCAGAGGTCTACCAAGTTTTTATTCCAGTTTCCTAATTACACCTTTGCATTTTTCTGTGTTTGTATTGCATCCATCAGAACCAATGCAAACAATTTCAAACATAGTAAGATTGTTTTCTAAAAAGAACGCTAATGTAGAATTTTCAATGTCAATGACTTTCTCAGACAACGGTACTGTATAATCAATAAACCGCGATTCAGGCATACTATTAGATAAATGTGGACTTAACGAATAAATACCTTTGTGCTGAAAATTCAAAAAATCAGTAATCCAACGTCAGAAAGCACAAATATTGCACAATATTGCAGACACGTGTTTCGGTGTTACAAGGAACACCTTTTTCAATGCAAAGAAATGTGAGCTTCTGGATGAAAAGTCATCCGAGAAAAGCAACACGGTGGAACAGGAGATAGTGTAAATATCAAAAACTAGAAATTAAACAAAACAAAAAAGATAAAATGACACCTGGAGGCAAAATTTATTATATAATTCCATCAGGAAAAAAACCGTTAAGTAATAAATTTTCCAAGAAAACCTATAAACAATGCAAAAAGTTCAAAAATGAAACCACACTGAATAAATTAGCAATAAATTTACCAGCGGGAAAAACTATGTATGAAAGCAATGTATCAAATGGAGAAATGCATTTAAGAACAAAGTGAAGGATAAACATATTGGAATTAGTTAATCACAAAACGAAATAAGAAAGCAAAAAATGAAAAAAATAAAAGTAAGAAATGTACGATGTTTACATAAAAAATAATATAAGAACTAAACCAATTTTAACAAAGGAGTCCACACAGAAGAAAAATAGGGAATTGCAGTAAGATCATTGACTAAATTAGAACGGTTCCTCAGGATGTGGAAAGATTCCCAAAAATCAAGATCCAACGAATTGGGGCATTTTTGGATAATTTGATAAGAGTTAAAATCAAAAGAATGATTTGATTCCCAACAGTGTTGGGCAATACTGGATTTATTCAGCTGTTGTTTCCTCACATAGTTTTGATGTTCTTTTAACCGAAATTTCAAAGAACGGCGGGTCTGTCCGATGTATCCGAATCCGCAATTGCAAACAATTTTAAAAGGGTTGCCTTTTGCTGTTTCATTACCCCCACATAGATTATCGTCTCACCCTCCTAATCAAAAATATTCAGCTTTCAACACATTTGTTTATCGTGCAATGAATATTTGTTCTTCACCTGAGCTTCTTAATGCGGAACTCAACTATTTAAGAGCTGTGGCTGTTGATAGAGACTATCCGCCCACCTTAGTTGATTCCATTTATAAAAAACTTTGCAAAAAATCTCAAAATATTGCTTTTAATATACCTTTTAACACTAAGAATTTAGTTGTTCTGCCTTTCTTCCCTGGTATTAGTTTTCAGGTTGCTAAGATTCTGAAGCGATTCCAATTCCAAGTGGTATTTTCTCCTATTAATAAACTTTCTTTCTCTTCTCTTAAAGATCCTATTCATCCTCTTAATTGTTGTGGGATCTATAAAATTGTTTGCAATTGCGGATTCGGATACATCGGACAGACCCGCCGTTCATTGAAATTTCGGTTAAAAGAACATCAAAACTATGTGAGGAAACAACAGCTGAATAAATCCAGTATTGCCCAACACTGTTGGGAATCAAATCATTCTTTTGATTTTAACTCTTATCAAATTATCCAAAAATGCCCCAATTCGTTGGATCTTGATTTTTGGGAATCTTTCCACATCCTGAGGAACCGTTCTAATTTAGTCAATGATCTTACTGCAATTCCCTATTTTTCTTCTGTGTGGACTCCTTTGTTAAAATTGGTTTAGTTCTTATATTATTTTTTATGTAAACATCGTACATTTCTTACTTTTATTTTTTTCATTTTTTGCTTTCTTATTTCGTTTTGTGATTAACTAATTCCAATATGTTTATCCTTCACTTTGTTCTTAAATGCATTTCTCCATTTGATACATTGCTTTCATACATAGTTTTTCCCGCTGGTAAATTTATTGCTAATTTATTCAGTGTGGTTTCATTTTTGAACTTTTTGCATTGTTTATAGGTTTTCTTGGAAAATTTATTACTTAACGGTTTTTTTCCTGATGGAATTATATAATAAATTTTGCCTCCAGGTGTCATTTTATCTTTTTTGTTTTGTTTAATTTCTAGTTTTTGATATTTACACTATCTCCTGTTCCACCGTGTTGCTTTTCTCGGATGACTTTTCATCCAGAAGCTCACATTTCTTTGCATTGAAAAAGGTGTTTCTTGTAACACCGAAACACGTGTCTGCAATATTGTGCAATATTTGTGCTTTCTGACGTTGGATTACTGATTTTTTGAAATGTGGACTTCTTTAATAGTTGTTCTGTGCATTGTGCCATTCTTCTTCTTGTGTAAACGCAGGGTGTCATATTACAGGACTCGACGCTTGTCTGCTTCTTGAGAACTCCATGTCGGTCCAATATGTTGAAAATATCGGACATTTCGAGAGATATAGATAAACTTTGGGTGTTATGCGCAGACTCAAACTATAATCTAAAGTGGTTTTAAAAAATTTGGTATATTTTAGGCCTTGTTCTGCCATTTAATAACCACACACCATCGTTTTTTTCATTTGTAGTACTTGAAAAAAATCTTGAAAAATCTAAAAAAAATCAAAATTTTCAAAATTTTAAGTAAAACACGCAGACTCAAGATAACGTCGTAAAAATGAATTATTTTAAAAATTTGTTTCTAAGCCTCATACACAGTAATTGAAAGGTACCCGTTCCCGAAAATAAAAAGATCATTTTTTTCACTCCACCCTACTACAGGTGGCCTACAAGCTACAATTTTGAAATGGTATCATAAAAACAATTAAATTGTATCTTATAAAAACTGACCTTGTTATATGTTACGGATAAGTGTAAAATTATAAAAACTTCAGGCAAATACACCTAACCAGAAAAATTATGAAAAGCCGCCCAATCTTGAATATGGCCACCTTTGACTCACTTACTAAAATAAAAGTGATGACGATGAAGCGATTAACCAAAAAATGAAATAAAATGATAAAAGTGACATTTGATGACCAAGAATTTCCAATTAATTGAAATCAGTTGGTAATTATGATGAATACAGAAAAGATTTCCGCGACGTTATTGGTTTCAACATGCTAGTTTTTCCAACGAAAACTTTCCAGCCGTAGAAAGCACTTATAAGTACGGATCTTAACTTCCCTCATTCGACTTTTAATGAGTTAGGACTTAATGTATTAAAACAAGTTCTGAAATCATGGTAGCCAAAAACTTTCTAACTCAACTAATGTTTACAAAAATTTTCAAGATGACGGTTCATAAATTATTCTGTCCCGGACTTGCTTTAACACTTTAGTTTAAATTGATGTATATGCGTCAAAAGATAAAATTATAAGGTGACTGTAGAGGCTGAAACGTAACTTAACAGCACGCGTCTTAAATATATTTCCAGGAGTCGAATTTACACAACCTTATTGCCTTATTCTATAGTTTTGATTAATTTACATTGCATTCGGACTTGAACCTCTACATTTATTTTAAACAAAGTCATTCAACATACAAATATTTTTTCTTTACATAACTTTTTTTTTTTTAACTTTTTTAATAACTTTGCATGTTTATGTAAAATAGTAACTCACAACATCTCCTTTCGGTGGCTCAACAGGACGTTCAACATGAATGCATTTTATTGAGTTTAGTTTGAGTGTATTTTTTGTAAGATTTACTTTCATATTTTGTCATTGAACATTTTGCCAACATTTACCTCAGTATAGTATTGAATTTAATCTTCCTTCTTGTAATTCTTTGTGAACGTAGTTTGGTTAGATAAATTGCAACAGCTGCGAATATAAGAACTATCAAGCATTTTAAAACGCATGTGGACAATGTTTTTACCGAGATATTCAAATATACGCTACTTACAAAAGATCTGCTGAGTGATATATCTCGAAAATGATAAATATGCTTATTCATCAATTTGCTCCATATATTGAACATCTTACTCTGGAGGTTTTTTTACTCCTCTTTCCTCGCTACTCTTTAAATCTTTTATTTCTTTTTTATTTTTCATTACGTTTTGAAACTGCTACATTTTTAAGTTATTGACTAGACCAGGGTTGTCCAACAGCAAAGAACCCGCGGACCAAAATTCTAGTCAATGATCTCCTGGCGGGCCGCAGTTTGAAAACGTTGAACAATAACCTCTTATACAATAACAATTAATAGTTGAATTATTAATTATAAAACAATGAAACAGAAGGATGATAAAACAATTTGCTTACATTTTAATGTGAAAAATGAGGCCGATCCGCCTTCTTCACAAGGGCAGGAATGCCAACATCGATGCGGGCCGCCAGTTGGATAGCTTTGCACTAGACCATTCTCAAAGAGGCATTTAAAAAAAGCTATTGATTATATAAAATGTATGGAAATACAAGGTTTTTCAAAAATACAAAAAAAAAATCAATCCTAGTTTTTAGTTCTTTTTAAATATCCTTTAATACATAGCTTTAGTACCTCTCTATGAGTTATTTCTTAATGAACTCGTTTTTGACCCTATAAGTAAGCAGAACACTTCGTACGGATCATTGTTTGTCACCATTGCTAAGATTAAAAGTTTTTTTTCATTACGTTTTGAAAATTCTTCATTTTTACGTGATTGACTAGACTAGACTATTCTCGAAGAGAAATTTAGGAAAAAAAAACAAAAACTATTGGCTATAAAAATTGTAAAGAAATACAAACTTTTTTTAAAAAATGGAAAAAAAATCCAATGCTAGCTTTTAGTTCTTTTTAAACATCCTTTAATCCAGGGGCTCTCAGGCTGTTTGTCGCGGCACCCTGTCGTGCCGTAGGAAGAGGCAAGGGGTGCCGCTAAGTGTCCATGGTATCCATATATGTATATGTTAGGTGGGTGTGCCAAATAAGGCCAGGTAAATCAACATAACCATCCCCCTATTTTTTGACGTAGCATACTAAAAATTCGCTATATCATGTCTTCATCATCATCATTAAGCCTGACTGATGATTAAGCCTTTTCAACTAGCAGTTTTTGATTACTAGGCAACAATGTAGCAAAATGTTTTCTCCAGAAGAGATACGTCAAAACTATCTTATATTATTTGCGGTAGGTTTTGTTCTACTAGTTTACTAGCATAAAAAAATTGTTTATTGTTCTTGAAGCCTAATTCATACAGTTGATGAATTCAAAGAGAAAATGTCTTTGTACCGTCATCTTTTTCTATAATTTCATAACCTAGAAAAGTAGATTGTTGCCCAATAGGGCCATCTGATGAATGTGCAATACTGGTGCCAAATCAGTTATAAATAAACGTGATTTTTAGTTATGAACATTAGGATGGCCCCATTTAGCACATTAACCTTATACATGTATAATGGAGATGGACTAGGGTACCACGAGAAAATTCTTATTCGTCAAAGTGTGCAGCGAGTCGAAAAAGTTTGAGAACTCCTGCTTTTACATTACTTTTGTACCTATCCATAAGTTACTCTTTAATGTACACGTTTTTGACCCTATAAGTAATCAGAACACTTAGTACTTATCATTGTTTCTCACCCCCTTACTATGATTAAAAGTCTTTTATCTAAGTTCAGTTATGAGGCAGTATTTTAGTTCCAGATTACGATTCAATATAGTTTCAATAATTAACATTCTGTTCAAATAAATAACCCAATTCCTGTTTGTTCTTCAAACTACCATGAGTGAAAAATCAAACAAAACTGTGCAACCGAGTTCTAAAAATAGTCCAGTCTGTGTGAAAACTTTTTACGACACCCAACCGTATATAATCTTGTTATAATGGATCAGTAAAGACTTTAATGTGCATTAAGACTGCTAATCGTCTTAGAAATAAAGAAATTAACTGCTAAATGCAATTGAACATGTCTCCTATGACAGTTCAACTAACGCATTTGCCTCTGAGCATTAGCTTTCTTCTTTTAATATACATATAAAAGAAAACCGTGAGCATTCAACTGAATAGTTTATTTAATTACTTTTATTTTGCATTAATTAGTAAAAAATTTCAAAAAACGGAATCATAGTTTAAATTCGCAAAAAAAGACGAAAACACTCATCCGAAGAGATTATTGTTTAAACAGAAAGCAACCAAGGCTAATTTAATGCCATAAAAAGTAAGAATTCGTGGAAAAAGAATCTCTTTTTCAATGTCATTAATTTATAATTTAGTTGCTAAGACATAGCATTTTACTTATGGTAACGCGTCAAAGAAGAAAAAGAAATTAATTTCATCTCTTGGATATATGATCATTTTTTCTATTCCATTAAATGATTGTGTAAGTGGATCGTACTTTTTAATGGGCATTGTATTTTACTTTTTAATATATTTTCTTAATGCATTGTTTTTCTGAGATACATTAAGTCCTTTGTTTTGAAGCATGAAGTTACTTTCTTTTATTTTAAACATTCTTGCGCAGAATTTTTAAAACTTTATAGCCATAAAGTTTATTCCGTTGCAATTAAATAGAAATTTTTTCAAGAGGTGACAGCTGAAATGCGATGATATATGTAAAGCACATTTTCAACAGAAAATGCTTGCTGTTTTTAAGAGTTGTATTTGTCTTAATATTTTATAAGACATCTATTCCAGACCAATTTTTTTATTGCTAAATGTTTTTTAATAGCTTTTCGTAAAGTTTTTATCAGAAGTTATTTTTTGTTGAATTGAATAACTTTTGTAAAAAGCTGGTATACATGCATTTTCAAAGAAATAGAAACAAAAGTGTGCTTCTAAGACGTGAAAGAAAAAAAAGAAACTGAAATAAGTGTTTAGTAGCAAGTGCACTTTTTTTTCTGTTAATCATGTTTTGATTATTTATTTTAAAAAAAATTTAGTTTTATTATATATACTATTTTAAAACTTTTATCATTCTTCATTAAGTTAATAATTGCAACGGAAGAAATTGAATAAAATTAAAATGCCCTAAATTGCCAATGATAAGCATGGCAAAAGTCAGATTACTTTCAACTTTTCATCTTTAATTATTCTGACATAGCCGACAAATGACACACCAGAGAACGCTGAATTAATAAATGAATCAATGCATAATGAAATAAAGTTTATGACTAAAGATGTGAACAAATAGGAGGTTCTTATGAAAGTTTTTTTTTTTTTTTTGTTTCTATTTTGTTTTTGTTATCTTCGAATAAATTGCTTTCGTGACCTCTTGCTAAGACTCTGACCCTTTTTAAGTTACGTTTTAAGGTATTTTCTAATGGAAAGTTTCAGTACCGTCAAATGGGTGACTTTTTGACAGCAGGGGGGAGGGGAGATTTTGCCACACAAATTGTGGTATAATAGTTTGAGATAGAATGCTGTTTTTATAGCAGACGGAAGGTTAGAAATGTGCTCCGCTTTCCTTCATCTCTCTCGTAACTGAAATTAATATCTTTGTGACACATGGCACGTTCAATATCAATACAATCTCACCTCATGCAGTCACAAAGTCATCCATTTTGACGGTACTTGAAAAAAACGAATTTTCTTACAGGAAATCGTCATGGTCGTCTAGAGCGTCACCAAATTTGGCTATCTTCTCCTCCTGTTTTATCTAGTAAACATGCCTTCAATGTAATTGAACTTTTTTTGACAAGAATTGAATAATAATAACAGAAATAAAAAGTGAGTTTTGCAAAATGAAACAGGATAAGCAAAACTAGTAATAATATATTTAAAAAACGTGAGATAATATCGTAGTTAACCGCCTATTCTAATTTATTTTAAGCATCAAAACAACTCCAATTCTGTCTGACTATATTCCTTGATCATGTAGTACCTAATTAAGGCGTAGATCAAAGATATGTATTACCATATTGTAAAGTTAATTAGCTGTTTCAACATTTACTTGGCTAAGAACCATTGTATTTTCAGCCATGAATTTTGCATAGAAGAAGAACTTTTGGGAGCTTCAAAACAGTCGCTTAATTTTACATAAACGCCTTTTGTAAATTTAATCCATAATATTTTAATTTTCATCGCTAATGTTCTTATTCTCGACTTGGAAGGAGTCCATCCAAAGTGTGTGTTTTTGAATTTTTATCTCGTTATAAGCACTCACTGACTGACCTATCCACTGCATTCAAGTAAAAGCAAAATTCTCTACTGTTGGGTTGATCTCCCAAAATCAAATCAAGTTTTCTTCTAAATTAATGCAATGAAGAAATGTTAACCTAGAATAATATTTTTTAAACTACAAAATTCAGCAACTGTAACGGAGAGAGGAACAATAGATTTGTTTTATTGAGATAATTTATGACACATGATGCAAAAATGAAACTGCCTTAACGACCTATACACATATCGATAAAATCCTAAAATTAGAAACAGTTGAAAATATAATAATAATACTAATAATAATAGTAGTAATAATAATAATCATAATTATAATAATGTTGACGTGCCCCTGAAATGGCTGGCAATTCGAGGTGCGTTGCTTCACTTTTCCAACTGTACCATAATTTGGTGTGAAGTACAACTTCCACCGTAATGTTGATAATAATAAAATAATAATGATTGAAAATATAAAATAAAAGAGTAATAATAAGAAAAATAATAATTATGATAATACTAATACTAATAATAATAATAATAATAATAATAATAATGGTGAAGCACCGTTATACGTTTTTGAAGGGACTGAATGAAAAAAGAGTACAAATGAAAAAACGTGTGATAGCTTTATTTTAATGTGTATTAGGCTCTGCAGAGACCAATTAAGAAAACGTATAATTGATAAAAACGTATAAAATATAAACGTATAAACGGTGCTTCACTGTAATAATAATAATAAAATAGCGACACTATGTGGATTTTACTTTTAATGTAGAGAGTAGAACCGATCAAACAGATTTTATTTTATGCAACATTTTTACTGACGAAGAAGCGCCTAATTACTACCATTTATACCACACAACCGGAACTATATATTGGTACTGGTCACTAAAAGAAATCGTAATACATTTGAAAACCAAATAGGTCATTTCTTCCCCCCTCCCCCCCTCAAAAAAAGCTATAACTATTTTAAAGTTAATAACCTAAAAGTTAACAAAGATTAAGAAAATGATTTATTACAAGCATGTACCGACAGCTCGGTTACAACATCCAGAGACGGTAGTTTCGTCCTAGTTATGGACTTATCAGTCTAGAATAGTCATGGCGGAGCTGGAAAATTGAGCCTGAGGCTAGAGATAATCTCATTGAATTTAAAGGTAACCAAGGCTTCAATGAGAGGACACCTGGCTCCAGTCGGTACATGCTTGTAGTTCTGTAGTTTATGTCCCCGAGATGAAGGTGGTGAGTTCAAAATTATTTATTTCTTGAATTAAGTTACTGGGCATCGTCTTTTCAGCAGAAATGAAAAGGCTTCTTTGAAATTAGTTTGGAAATTGCTTTCGAGTATCTTAGTAAAAAGTGTTGTAAATACATTATTCCAGCTATTTAATTTACTTACTGCTCAATCCGTTTGCGCAGGTGTGATATTTTCAAGGAATTTTACACTTCGGCTTTTATTTTCTATGTACGCTCTATAACAAAAAAAATCGACGCACCAAGAAAGAGATTTTACATACGTAAGGAATATTGATGTAAAAAAGGGATGAAAGATAAATGATCATTTGTTACAGAAAAAATAGAAAAGGAATGAACGTTTTATTACCCTGTTGGGTCACTTGTAGCATGAAAATAGGAAGTAATACTGGCGAGGATTGAGTCTTAACAGTACTGTACGATGATCTACGTCATCTCGTTATACATTCACTGCAAAGGCGAAACTAATTCGATCAACCTCGTACGTCGTCCAACTTACCGTCCAAATTCATTCCAGATGATCTCGATCTGTGACGAATTAAGGGATCGAGCTGGTTAAAGAAAGTGATATTGTAAGAAAGAAAGTCTCTGACAGCTTGATGTGTGTTGCTGTACCCATTGACTTGTTAAAAATGACTTCTGGGATCCCGTCATCATGAGGGCCAACACATGAGTCTGAAGCTTTTCACAAACGTACCGACAATCTGTCATGGCGAGAGTGTAAAAACCTTAATCCTGCCTTTGTTTTCAGTGGAACACTGAACCTGCATCTGGAATGACGATATTGGTTGCTATGGAATAGCATACAATTTCACCCCTAATATTCATCCACAACACCATGATCGCCTAAGGGTATATTAATGGCATGCTTCAGTCACATGCATTGAAACTCATGGCAGGATTCCTAGGAGCAATTTTTTAACAGGACAATGCTCAATTGAACATAGCAAGGGGGCAGAGATTTCCTCTCCCACATTATCACCTTATCCGTCTTGCTCTGTGCCCTGATTTCTCACAGATTGAGTATATCTAGGATCGCTTGGGACGAAAAGTCGGACGGCTAACTAGCTTGATTGAATTAATGGCGCGTTTACATGTTCCGCCTCATACATTCACGCTGAAGGTGGCTCTACAGGATATTAAACTCTCTATTCAAATGGATTTTGTCTAGTAATAAAAAGTAATTTTATCTTCAATTTGTAATAACTTTCTTATATCAATGCTGCCGTGCGGCTTGTAAAATTTCGTTTTTGATAACTCCTTCTAGGTGCTTCGATTTTTTTGTTATAGACTGTATTTGCATATAAGGAACCATTATGTATCGCAATATAAAGTACCAATTTTCCAAGCATTCTCTTCGAGTTTAAAATATAATTATTTGTACATGTTGCGGATCTGACCGTACGGTCACACACGTAGCAGATACTAATAATTACAGTTTAAACTCGAAGTAAATGTTTGGAAAATTGATACTTCATGTTATGAGATATAATGACTAACTACATTCAAATACTATATTTAAAAAAAAATTTTAAATTATGTTAATAAAGTGTAAAAATATACGTAAAACTAGATTGAGCACTACTAGACATATCATTACATTCTCTTCATTAAAGAAACGAGAAGTCTTTCTAAAGCTATTCAAACCAACAAATTATTATAATAAAATCCTCGATTTCAGTTCCATTTTGTCCTTCTATTATTAGCTCATAATTGGCTTCCAAATAAAGCATCTCTAATACCCTAGACACATCACAAAAGGTTTTGTCCTTTTTACACTAGCCAATGCTCATTAACTCTCGAACAGAAAGTAAATGCTATGCGATAAATTATGTTATAACTGTGCAATGCTTAAATCTTTGAAAGTCAAGCAATCAGTGTGTGGCAATTATCACTTATTTCTGCGCCTCTTTTTTTTTTTTTTTTGCATATTTTTCCTTCATCTAACTTGAGTTCACAATTTATTACAAATGCATGTTCTTGTGATTATATTTTTTGCGATTGAGAATTTTCACTATTTTTGGAGTTTGGTATCCGCTTTCCAGTGTTTTCGCTGCTCATAATATAAAATTAAAAGAAATGTTTACAGTGCAGAATTAAAAAATATTACATTTAGAAATTTTATTGTATATACAGGTTACGGCAAAAAAACTCGGTCATAGTTTGCATCATTGTATAGAACTAAACTGATATATTTTCAATGAGTTTCTAGTTTTCTTTTTGTTTCACAGTAATTAGAAAATAATTTATAAGGTGTCTCCTAATTTATGCATTGTTTTGGGTTTTTCACAATATCAAGCTAAATATCTGCTATTTTAAAGTTGTTTGAGCTAGGAGAATGACAGTTTGTTTGCTTAATGTGCCTCGGCAAGCAGTGATGTAATCTTCCGTTTCATGGAGCTTGAAAATGGCAGTCGCCTTCCAGGAAGAATACAAAAACGTACAGTGAACGCTTGCGTTAGTCGTAAGGCTATCAAAAAGCGAGATAAATGAAATTCTCGGGATTCCATGAGGTAGGTCGCTCTTGAAACGGGAATATGTGACCGATCAGGGGCGACTCATGGCAAAAACAGAGCTCGGGCAAAAGCTTCACAACTTCCAAAAGGTTCAGATTTTTATTGAAGTAACCAAAATCGGGCGGCTCCAAAATTGCAGAAAATGTTTAAGAAGGTTCAAGTTAAGAGTTAAAACAATGACGAACAAAGAACGTTCGATAGGAAAGAAATTGACAAAAAGGAAGATTTCGTTATGTACTTTGGTGCAAAGCTCATCTTTCAAACTTCTTTCAACTCCAATATAGTCATTTATGGTAACTTTGAATCATGTGGATTAACCTTGCGCCACTTCTATTTTGTTGGTATATTTCACTACAAAAAACAAAAAAAAAAAAAAAAAAACTGGGGATCCCAAAGCTTCTGCTTCCACGCAGGGTTGTAAAATACGTTTTCTTCCTTTTTGGCGAAAACATTTGGCACTAGTGTACGCAGCTCATTACACGATTCATTAATTTTGAAGTTACTGTATGGAAGTTATTTTTGAAATAATTGAAATTGCTTTTCCAACATTGTTACATTTTGTGCAATATTTTAAATGATAGAAATCTTGTGATGTTCTGAATTACAAAAATGAAGTTTAAAACATTTAGATTTTTTTTTTTTCTTTTTTGCTTTAAAGTTGCACTGCTTTTGCTAAAACTTGCATCCCATATGTTTATATTTTACATCCTATTTTCTGACGTGGCTAAAAATGACTCTGAATGGCAGGTTCACTTTGAACCAGACTACTAATTCATTCCTGAAATACTAAAAGACTATTATTTTTGTTTTAAGCCTCTATTATCATTCAAATCACAATTCAGGCGTTTTTGGTTTACGACATGTTTGCCACATTTCGCAAAGATGGAATCGGATTCTCACATTTAATTATTTATAGAAATCATTATTGGTCAATACACGACTGTGAAAAAGTCCATTAATTTGGGTCAGAAATTTAAAAAAAAATTAAGTAACATACTCGATTTTAGTGATAAATCAAGTATTTTTTTAATTTCTATTTTATGAAAATAAAGTTCTTAAACAATTTCAGTACTATAAATACAGGTTAAAAACTATTCCAAACACGCATGGGAAGTTCCGAAAATTATTTCCATCATTTTTTACCTTATGCTGTTAAAATGTACAGCACTCTAGCAAATGGAAAGGCTGTCAAAAATAAAGTTGCAGCTCGATAAAAAAAAAAAAAAAAAAAAATCATACGTTATGTGATTATGTTTATTGGATTTTCCCCACAAAATTTTTAAGAGAGTTATGAAGCATTAGATGAAAGACTTTTCAGCAAAGAATAGAGGGCAACCTTAACTATTAATTTAACGTGGAACAGAAAATTCTATTCTTCATTATATAAAAAACTGTCTACCAAAAAAAAACTACAGACACTATATTAATTTTTTCAATATGTAAATATCTTCGTGTCTCTCGCAACATTTGAAAAGAATGTTAACAAGCAGCTATGTATTCCTATAAAAAGGAGTATTTTTTATTCCTGGCAAGAGTAACCAATAACACAAAACTATTATGGAAAAGTATGCAACTTTTTTTTTTCTTTGAATGTGGAAAAAGTGCAATAATATGTATCTGAAAAATTAAGCTGAAATATATGTGACGTAGCTGAAGACAAAACTAAGTGAAAATAAACAACACGCATTTTCATTTGCGCTTAATATTAAGGTTTACTCGCATGTTTATACTGGCAAGTATAGAGAAATGTGACCCCCCCCCCCCTCCCCAAATCTGGACCTTCATTTTGTTTTTTATTTAAAAAATTAATAATTTAATCTTTATGTTTTAAAAAATAAAATAATTACTTTATAATGCTAGCCAATTTTTCCATTTTACGACTGGAACATTTAGTTAAAAACATGTTGCGAAAAATTATTTTTGAAAGAATTATAATCTGTTAATTTGAAAAGTAGTTGCACAAATTGGGCTCCTTATAAAAAATAATATCAGCATAAAAATTGGAAAAAGTATTAAATAAGAGATAACACAATCTATTTTCAAGTACAAGTATAATAAAACAATTACAACTAACTTTACTTTTAATATACATCTGCTTTACATGAACTACATCAATGGCTTTCGACTTTTTGGAAAGACTCCATTTTTCTTTGATCAATCTTACCCATTATCACTTTGGGATCTGAAGCGGAATCAGAGTGAATAACAGTGTCTATGAATACAGACAAACCTTTAAACAGAAACAAAGGAGTCCGGTTCAGGCAACGGGGGGAGGGGGGTGTCCAGTTTTCCCAACTGTAGCCAGCAGTTTGTTAAACTGCTAAGTTTTAAACAAGCAACCAAATGAAACGGTCACATTTTAAACCTTGAGGTTTCTCATTTCAAAATGCATAAATGCTGGAACACTTAACTCTGAGCCCCGAGGAAAAATTTCAAAAATATATCACGACTTAAAAACTTTATTCACTATCAATCCAAATAATAGCATATTTCGAAGAATTAGTGGAACTGAGTACATGTGCGCTCCACACTTTAAAAAAAACGTGTAACCTTACTCCTCCCCCCCCCCCCCCCCCGTAAATACGGTGGCAGCGTTTTGCACTTTGTGTAACCTTATTCCGGTGTTTAGCTTCCTCCATAGCAATAGAGTAACTTAACTGATAAAACTGGTGTAATGTTATGAGCGTTCACAGTTAAGTTACTACATTGTTATGGAGGCAGCTAAGCTGCCACCGCTTTTACGGAGTAAGATTGCACACTTTTTTACAGTGCATTAGCAACGAGTTGTAGGCAGTTGACCTAGTCAGAGCCTAGATCAATTTTGAATGATAAATTTTTAAAACTTTTGCATTAATTGGTTTTAAACTCATAGAAAAGTGCAGAAAAAATGTTTAAAAAATTATCTCAATTTTCACTTTCACTAAAATTGGTCCCTTCTGGAGGACATAAGACAATTGGGTTGTTCCAAATCAGAAAAAGAAAGATTTGAGTGCGAAATTTAAAATCTCTCATGAAGAAACGCAATACAGTTGCATTCAACGAACATTTTGTTATTAAATGTTGCTTGTTATTTAATTACATTTTAAAATTCCCGCATAATGCGTGACTTATATAAAAAAATCTCTGCTAAGATGAAGAAAAAAACCTCTCTATCTCTTCATTGAAGAGATTCGGAACATAATACTGTAACTTCTTTTTCAGAAATTATTCGCCATTTTGTGAGGTTGCAGAACGTCTGTATAGTAAATCTTTTGCATAGAGAAAAAAATCCAAAGCACTTGTTGGACGTTTCAATTTGCTAGGAAGATAAAACTGTCTGTCTGCTATTTTGAATTGAAACATATCCCCCAATTGTTGAATATCATCTTCCCCTTTACAGTTCTTTTTTCCAAAAAAAATTCAATTTTAAGAAATAAGTTATTTTTTTTTCTGAATGCACTAAGAAATATATTGTAATATATGTATTGCTAATAGTAAACAGTAGTAATTAGTATGTTTTAAATATAGGTAAGCCTTTCTTTACTTTTTTCACAATGACACTTATTCACGATTGTTACGAATAACGGCTAATACGAACAAATTCGTGGATTTTTGGCATTTTCAATTATCCGAGTTCAGCTGTAACTAAGGAATTCAACAGCATATTTAAAAGTTTTTTACTCCAAAAATAGTTAAGAACGGGGACATTTCCCAATGCGCATACATGTAACTTTCTTTTTCAGAAAATGCTATTTTCATTTGACTTAAAAAAAAGATATACACAAAAATCTCTTAAAAAATACCATTTTTCCAGTACTGTCGTCCACTAACAAGAAAATCAACTAATATTGTGCAGCATTGACACATTTTATTTACCTTGGCTGAACTTTATCTAAGAGTTGTTAAGTGTCTTCTACAGGCTACGCCGGGACTGTTCTACAGTGGTCGCCGCTGATATAATTCACGTTTCTTCTGAACAGTTTTCATTCCATAAAGCGGCTGATTCAATAAAGTGACTGATTCAATAAAGCTGGATTTTGTTCTGTTTTTGACGATTTGTTTCATTAAAGCGGTTAGTTAAATTAACCAATGATTAAATTAACCGGCGTCCACTGTATAATCACTTGACGTCGGTAGGGAGCAGGACAGTGTAGAGCCCCTACAGGACACTATAGAGCCAGGAGAACGATAATCCGCTTTGGAAGAGGGTCCGGTTTTGGCCAATTTCCTCTACTAATGTCTTATTTAAACTATGAAAGCAAAACACGAAAATATCTTCTTATAAGATAACTTTTACGTGTGCAAAGAACTTTTTTAAATTATTTTTTATGTTACTCAGAACAAAACAATTTCAGGTTAATGTTTTAATTTTTTTGTCATTAAGTATCATTTTAACCTGCAGTCTCATCAAAAATCGAGAGCCTAAATTTGCCCAAAAATTATATTAATAGAGAGTAAACGTAATACTGATGGCATGTATGCACCATAGCAGTTTACTACATATAACTAAGACAACTGTGCAAGCAATATCACGCAAATATGCTACATTTATGACCATTAAAAAGCTAAAAAATTCAGAAAAAGGCAAAGTTTTTTTTTTTTTTTTTTTTTTTTTACGCTTCCGATCGCCGTCATAATACATACTGAGGAAATAATTGAAAAAAGAAAGTCTTCATTCTTTAACTGCGATTCACTTAAAAGTTCAAACGAATGAAGTAGAAAACTCTAATATTATACTGTTCGTGGGGAAGCCCCCAATGAAAAAAAAATGCCTTTCATTAATGTTTTTTGAGCGTGCATGAAGTGTAGTGATAATAAACTATTCGAGCAATTTTTCTCAAGAAGTTAAAAGGAATTGAATAATCAAAAAAAAATGATCAAAGAAAGTTTTAAAATGTTTTATTCGACTCCTTTATAAAGTGCTTCTTTGATTTATGTCTAACAGACTTACATCAGAAAATTTAATCAAGAGTACTTTAATGAGCTTCTTAAGTTTCTTTTCATTTGGTTCCGTAAAAGAATTGGCAATTTTTCTTCAGAATGAGATTGACAGGATAATATCATGCAAGACGATCATAGAGCTATATTCAATGGAACAAGTAATTTTGACTTTAAAAGTAGAAATGGATTAGAAAAATAAAAATGTTCTTTACGCTTTTTTTTTTTTTTTTTTTTTTTTATCCTTTTTGAAAAATAATGTTCCGAAATGTTTGTTTATAAAAATGGTTATAACTAACTAAACTACATTAAACAGACACCAAATGTAAAAAAGGAAAAAGTTATACCTAATCACATTTTTAATCCCAGAGAACGTCCGACGAAGATGTAATAAAAATCTGTAATATTGATCCAGAGTGACTGTATAGTAAATTTAAATTCTTTCACAGTCGATTAAACGGATTACCCTCATTAACTTGGCAGTATAAAACGCGTTATACATTTCTTTGAAAAAGAATAATATTGGGCAAACTAGAATGTAAGTATTTGTAGAGTAAAAATGTATTTTCATTAGCGTTTCGCAGATAGAGTACTTTGTTTCTAGAATAAAGTAATTATCATAACAATTAAAGAAGATTGAACCCATATTTTACATGAGTAATTTTCCCCTATAATGATTTAGACATACGTTTAATACTTTGAAAAATTAAAATACAGATAATCGCATTATAGTATGAAGGATGTAAAAAGAAGTATATTCAGATTATCAGTCCTCTCAAGTACTACACGAATAAACAGAAATACAAATACCCATACACGCACACATCATGGGAAACTGATTTTGATGAAGAATTTCTGAGTATCGCTTCCTTAGTTACGCCCAGCAAGTTATTTGAAGAATTTCTGAACGAACAACAAATAAATCAACAGAACGGAAGAATTTCTTGGCAGTAGTCTATAATAATAGAAATGAGTGAAGATGTTTCAAAGAAAATGAATTCTTTGGTTTAATCGACGTCAAGATGTTTACACTACGTCTTGATTGAAAGCACCGATGATTGCAAGCATGATTTGCTTTATACGTTCAATTTTCTTGTGGAGATGTAATATGAGAAAGGAATTAGTGGTATTGCTGTGTTTACGAAACACGACTACAGAAAGATATGAAATGAATGAAATAAAGTAAGAACCAGAAGTAAAAATATAGTTTGTGTAACTAAAATTGTGTCTTATGGTACCCCAAACAGGACAGGAATACATACCAAGTTTTCAAAACTTCTGCTGAAGAAGTTCAACACCTCATTGTAAAATATCTTTGTTAATTTGTATAAATAAGCACTATATTGAAAATTTGGGTGAAATATCAAAATGAGTAAAATTTTTAACTTCATATCTGCATGTGCTTTAAATAGTTTTCATTTCTCGAAGTTGCTACAGGAAGTGGCTTCAGTATGGTTGACTCCTTATCTGCAAAAACGTTCATTGGCTGAGTGCTGAACAAGTTCTTCACATTTTCGCCAATCCTTTGGAGAAATGATTTTTTACAACAGAAGTGCGAGACGTTACATAGCTCATAAATCCCTTTTGGCTGTGTGGTTTATTTTTTTAATGATTAAAAACGTTATATAACGATTTAAATAGGGATTTGAAAGGAAAAGGACGATCTGCAAATTGATTGTTTGAGATTATAAGATCCTTAGAACACAAATTTGACGTATTTAAGTACAAATGTTGAAACCAAGTTTTATTATTTTCCTTTGCTTAAACGACACTTAAAACTGTCCTAGAATTTTCCTAATAAATTGTTTTTAAAAGAGAAAGAGAGTAAGAGCAGCTTGGATACTTTGGAAAATTAAAGGGAAATAGTATTAGTATGATTTTCTCAGTTTAATGAATGTTTTTTGAAACGTAAAAAGTTTTAAGGGAAGCGTTGTAAAGAAAACATTAGTTAAGTGAAAAATAAAGGCAATTAATATGAAATATTTAAAAATATATTCTTGCATCTAATTTTTCATACTACCCAAAATTACGCCATTTAAGACAGAGAATCCTTACTTTATTTTTCATTTATAATATATGGTGTCGCTGAAGGACACTTCATCTTTTCTTAATATAATATTTTAGCATTTTTAAAATCATGTTTGCATTGGAGGCATATTAAGAACCATAAAACAAGTGTCGCGCTGAACGCCTGAAAATAACGAACCATAATTAAACTGGCACACCAATTAAAAAAAATTCGCCATCCCAGTTCTGGGGAGAGGGTTAGATCAGGTGCGTCCTTTTGTCCAGATTTTATTTCCATCGTTCAAAATGGCTTGAAGAGCATGAGAAGGAAATAAGACGTATTGCTTGACTACCCCCCCCCCCCCCCCCCCGTCTCCTGACATGAACATTATTGAAAGTTTGTGGAGATGTTTGGAGTCATACTGCGCTCGATTTTCCTCACCTTCTGCCTTTTTGAAGTTAGAGAGTGATCACCAGAAAAATGGCTTCCTATTCCATCAATAGCTGCTTACGACCGTTATGAATCCCTCTCATATAGCATACAATCTCTAAATGAGTCATTGTCATTAGTCCATCTGTAATTAAATCATTAGTCCAAATCCCTATTAATAGTTTCTCTCTTATTTCATATGTGTTCGTATTAACCAGGGTTGCCAACTGCTCCGCATTTTGCGGAGTTGCTCCTGAAAAATAGCAAAACTCCGCAGCTCCGCAAAAAAAGTTGTTTCGCTCCGCATTTCCTGACCAAGCGTTTTTAAGCATGACAAAGTTTCTATAGCTGTTTTGTATTTTTATGCTAGTGCTTCAAATGATAATCAAAGCTCAAAAACAGTTTTAGCTTAGTGGTTTTAGTTCTTTTTAGTGGATTTTATGCAAAATACTGAGTTGCTCCACAAAATTTCAAATTGCTCCTCAAAATCACCACAGATGCTCCTTCAACTGTTTCTCCAAAGTTGGTAACTCTGGTATTAACCCATCTGCAGGAAGATAGATGATTTTTTCATTGATAATTGAAAAATCAATAATTCTTTAATAAAAAAAAAATCATAACATGAAATCAGAAATCACGTGTGAATTGAGTACACTATTATAATTACAGTGAACAAACATTGAGCGGTAGTTGTGTTAATTAACCCAACAAAGTCTAAATTGTGAAATTAACTTAAAAAGCTCTGACATTTAAGTTTTTGGACTCTCAAAAAGTAAAAGATAAAAACTGCACTTAAGAAGATGTAAATACAATATTTCACATTTTGCTTGAACAGAGAACTTTAAACCAGACTTCCATTTTACCGCATTTTCTGAAAAAAAATTTAGAGCATGGAATATGTATAAAAGCACTTTGAGAGAAATCTTTTAGAATAAATATAGATGGTGGGGAAGGGCTGCATTTTCAAGATTTTCTTCCGCTTTATTCGATTGGTACATACTACACTTACTATAGAAAGACGGATGCAAATGCATTAAATTACTCACTCGTCAGCTTCACTTGTAAATAAAGGTATAGCAAAACATTTCTCAATAAGTTTTCATTTCTATACAATGGTGGTAAAATCTTGATGAATGACTAGACTATTGAATTATTAGTAATTAAAAGCAAAAAGAAAAAATTTATGAGCACATTAAATAAGAAAAAATCGACGCACCTAAAAGCATCAAAAAGAAACGAAATTTTACATAAAAAAGGAAAACATTGTTATAAGGAAGTGTTTACAAAATGAAAGCAAAATTATCATTTTCTACTGGAAAAATCTCAATCGAATGGAGGCTTTACTACCTTGTTGGTTGAGCCATCTCTAGCGTGAATGTACGAGACGATATAGGCAAGTATTTACGCAAAACGGTCTGGTAAGATGTTTTACACCCTTTCGTATCATAGTTACTGCAAACGCGCCACTAATTCAATCAAACTCATAGACTGCCCAATACGGTGGAACAAAAATGGCTCTTTAAAAACATTTTTTCAAAAAATCTTACGAATAGTAAAGAAAAGCTGCCTTTTAGGCTCAATTAATTGAATAAAAAGCTAATTGCTGTACTATAATATGTTCAGGGGCCAAAAAGGACTTGAAGTTAGTACGAAAAAAAAAATTAAAACCTTTCCTTTTTTATGGTTATATCGCACATATAATATAACAAAAGAAGGTGTTCTTAAATGCGTTATAAACATTAGAATTCGTTAAAGTAACCAATTACAAAATTAAAATAGTTTTATATTTTAAAAATATTCAAAAACCTTAAATGATTACGAATTTACAGCAGCATAATTTTTGTTTCTACTTCATTGACAAATTATTTTTTTTAAATAAAATTGTGGTATGTTCTCACGTGAGTCAATTTTTGCTCTTGTATTTCCTTCTCATGTGATTGAACCGCAGACATTTCGAGCCAATTCAGTTACCAGTTTCATTATTTTTCCATTACTTGCATGTGGCAAGGAAGCCGGGGTCCACTCAATAGGTCCACTTGTACTCAGGGGCGGATACATCTATCGTGAATTCAAATTCAAAAAATTTTTTAAAGTTCCTCCCTACTGTCCAATTTTTCGTCCAAGTGATTCCAGATATGCTCCCTCTGTCATAATTCAACGGGATCGAGCAGGCCAGAGAAGGTGATAATGTGGAAGAGGAAGTCCCCTGAACACGTTGCTATGTACCAAACATTGTCATTTTGAAAAATGGCTCCTGAGTGCCCTGTCATGAGTGATAACACATGTGATTGAAGAATAGCACAAATGTACCGTTAATCTATTATGGTGTTGTGGATTAATATTAGGGGTGACCATGTATCATATACCATGGTGCTCGATAGTGTCCAACCAGCTGCTGGAGCGGCGTGCCATTGAAAACAAAAGCGGGATTGCAACTGAATGAGTCCAGATCAACTTTTTGCGACGAACCTAGATTTAATTTGGGTAAAGATAACAGTCGTGCACTCTTGTGGAGACACAGTTGTAAAAATCCTAATAGTTCCTTTGCTTTTCAGCTGTACACCGCACCCACAGCTATGGTGATGTTATATGGTTACATCGTCAGCGAAACATGTTCACCCCTATTGTTGATCCACAACACCACTGAAGCCTAATGGTACTTTTATGGCTTGCTGCAGATTCATGTGTTAGTACTCATGGCGGGGCTCCCAGGAGCTGTTTTTTTTAAACAAAACACTGCTCGGTCACAGACAGCGAGGGTGTCTGGGGACTTTCTCTTTCACGCTATCACCTTCTCTGACCGCTCGATCCCCTGATTTGTCACAGATCGAGCATACCTGAGATCACTTCGGACGAGTTTGATCGAATTAGAGGTGCTTTTACAGTAAATGTTGAATAAGATGACGTAGAACATCGTATAGTACTTGCCTTAGCGCTCGCCAATATCGTTTAGTGCATTCAAGCACTAAACGATGTTAATAGGGTACTAAAACCTTTATTTTTTTCAAATTTTTCCGGTAATAAATCATCATTTTGGTAAGCATTTTTTTATACCATTGTTTACCTCATTTATGTAAAATGCCGTAACGTTCTGACAATTCCTTCTTGGGGATTCGATATTTTTATTGCATAGGGTCTGGTGGGGTAAAGTGGTCATAAAATCATAGGTTTTCACAACTTATAAGACATACAATAAATTCTTTAAACATTTAAACTTTTTTTGTTAACCGACTTCAAAAAGGAGGCGGTTATCAGTTCATACCGTATGTATGTTTTTTTTTTTTTTTTTTTTTTGTCCACTCACAGCGTCTCACCTAGAGGACCGATTTTGATGATTCTTCTTTTAATGGATAGGGGATGGCTCAACTTAGGTCCCATTACTTTGTTTGACCATATTTGTTCGTTAGAAAAAAAGTTATGGTCAAAAAACAGTAAATTTCATGCAATTTCCCTATTAAATGATTAAACATAAAACCCATTCAAAAAATCAGTAATCCAACGTCAGAAAGCACAAATATTTGAAGATATTGCAGACACGTGTTTCGGTGTTACAAGGAACACCTTTTTCAATGCAAAGAAATGTGAGCTTATAGATGAAAAGTCATCCGAGAAAAGCAACACGGTGGAACAGGAGACAGTATAAATATCAAAAACTAGAAATTAAACAAAACAAAAAAGATAAAATGACACCATGGAGGCAAAATTTATTATATAATTCCATCAGGAAAAAAACCGTTAAGTAATAAATTTTCCAAGAAAACCCATAAACAATGCAAAAAATCCAAAAATGAAACCACTCTGAATAAATTAGCAATAAATTTACCAGCGGGAAAACTATGTATGAAAGCAATGTATCAAATGGAGAAATGCATTTAAGAACAAAGTGAAGGATAAACATATTGGAATTAGTTAATCACCAAACGAAATAAGAAAGCAAAAAATGAAAAAAATAAAAGTAAGAAATGTACGACATTTACATAAAAAATAATATGAAAACTAAACCAATTTTAACAAAGGAGTCCACACAGAAGAAAAATAGGGAATTGCAGTAAGATCATTGACTAAATTAGAACGGTTCCTCAGGATGTGGAAAGATTCCCAAAAATCAAGATCCAACAAATTGGGGCATTTTTGGATAATTTGATAAGAGTTAAAATCAAAAGAATGATTTGATTCCCAACAGTGTTGGGCAATTCTGGATTTATTCAGCTGTTGTTTCCTCACATAGTTTTGATGTTCTTTTAACCGAAATTTCAAAGAACGGCGGGTCTGTCCGATGTATCCGAGTCCGCAATTGCAAACAATTTTATAGATCCCACAACAATTAAGAGGATGAATAGGATCCTTAAGAGAAGAGAAAGAAAGTTTATTAATAGGAGAAAATACCACTTGGAATTGGAATCGCTTCAGAATCTTAGCAACCTGAAAACTAATACCAGGGAAGAAAGGCAGAACAACTAAATTCTTAGTGTTAAAAGTTCTATTAAGAGCAATATTTTGAGATTTTTTGCAAAGTTTTTTATAAATGGAATCAACTAAGGTGGGCGGATAGTCTCTATCAACAGCCACAGCTCTTAAATAGTTGAGTTCCGCATTAAGAAGCTCAGGGGAAGAACAAATATTCATTGCACGATAAACAAATGTGTTGAAAGCTGAATATTTTTGATTAGGAGGGTGAGACGATAATCTATGTGGGGGTAATGAAACAGCAAAGTTCTTCCCCTGAGCTTCTTAATGCGGAACTCAACTATTTAAGAGCTGTGGCTGTTGATAGAGACTATCCGCCCACCTTAGTTGATTCCATTTATAAAAAACTTTGCAAAAAATCTCAAAATATTGCTTTTAATATACCTTTTAACACTAAGAATTTAGTTGTTCTGCCTTTCTTCCCTGGTATTAGTTTTCAGGTTGCTAAGATTCTGAAGCGATTCCAATTCCAAGTGGTATTTTCTCCTATTAATAAACTTTCTTTCTCTTCTCTTAAAGATCCTATTCATCCTCTTAATTGTTGTGGGATCTATAAAATTGTTTGCAATTGCGGACTCGGATACATCGGACAGACCCGCCGTTCTTTGAAATTTCGGTTAAAAGAACATCAAAACTATGTGAGGAAACAACAGCTGAATAAATCCAGAATTGCCCAACACTGTTGGGAATCAAATCATTCTTTTGATTTTAACTCTTATCAAATTATCCAAAAATGCCCCAATTCGTTGGATCTTGATTTTTGGGAATCTTTCCACATCCTGAGGAACCGTTCTAATTTAGTCAATGATCTTACTGCAATTCCCTATTTTTCTTCTGTGTGGACTCCTTTGTTAAAATTGGTTTAGTTTTCATATTATTTTTTATGTAAATGTCGTACATTTCTTACTTTTATTTTTTTCATTTTTTGCTTTCTTATTTCGTTTGGTGATTAACTAATTCCAATATGTTTATCCTTCACTTTGTTCTTAAATGCATTTCTCCATTTGATACATTGCTTTCATACATAGTTTTCCCGCTGGTAAATTTATTGCTAATTTATTCAGAGTGGTTTCATTTTTGGATTTTTTGCATTGTTTATGGGTTTTCTTGGAAAATTTATTACTTAACGGTTTTTTTCCTGATGGAATTATATAATAAATTTTGCCTCCATGGTGTCATTTTATCTTTTTTGTTTTGTTTAATTTCTAGTTTTTGATATTTATACTGTCTCCTGTTCCACCGTGTTGCTTTTCTCGGATGACTTTTCATCTATAAGCTCACATTTCTTTGCATTGAAAAAGGTGTTCCTTGTAACACCGAAACACGTGTCTGCAATATCTTCAAATATTTGTGCTTTCTGACGTTGGATTACTGATTTTTTGAATTTTCAGCACAAAGGTATTTATTCGTTATAAAACCCATTGTTTCAACAAGTTGGTGCCATACAACAATAATATTAATAGTAATTGTGGTGATAATTTTGAATGGAGGCTTCTCTGAAGCAAGCATCAAGTTTCTTGAGTGTCATTGCTCTATAGTGGGGGTAAACCTAACGTGGAAGCGAGGTTTATGCAGTAATTAGGATCTGCTTAGCCTTCACAATGCTACTAGGTTAGGTTTGCTTCAACTATAGTAGTATTTTTTTCGTTATCAAGTATGTCAATAACAGATGATTTGGGCTGAGTAAGGAGATACAGGATTGCATAAAAAGCAACTATGCTGTGAAATGTAAATTAGTTAGGGAAAACGTAATATTTAAATGGTTATAATTAAATTAACACACAAATGAATTCCAGCGAGGAACAAAGATAATTTTTTATTGTCAATCGCTTAAAGTTTAAGGCGTGTTTTTATTTTTTTAGTATGGAGCATTTTTATGAAAAAAATAAGGTAAAGTTTCGTTATAGTAACTTCTTAATATTTCTGAAATACATTTACACTAAAAAGAATAAAATAAAAAAATTTTGAAAAAAAAATAGAACCGACTTCAAAATTGCTCTAAAAAGTGAAAAATAATTTTATTCTTTAAACACCATCGATAATACTTTTAAACATAATTTTTGAAGTTGGCGCAAAAACGATCGATAAAATCATTCACAGCCATAACTCAGTTACAACTATAAATTAAATCAGGCCCAGTTTCTTCACTACCACATGCATTACGCATTGATGACAGCATACTTGAGTAACGATATAAATGTTTCGTTCCTAACTTTGGATGATTTTTTGATAACAATATGAACGAAGCATGGTTACAATGGATTTTACTTTTTGTTTTTGGGCCAACTTCAAAAATTATTATGTTTAAAAGTATTATCGATGGTGTTTAAAGAATAGAATTATTTTTCACTTTTTAGAGCAATTTTGAAGTCGGTTCTATTTTTTTTCCAAAATTTTTTTATTTTTATTTTACATTGCATTATTAAATAACACGGTACATTGAGTTTTAAGAAAAAAATATTGATTAAAGAAGTTTTATAACACTCTCTTTTAACTATGTATTTATGACCACTTTACCCCATGGAGTGGGGGAAAGTGATCATAGCATGGGGTAAAAGGGGTCATAGTTAAAAATAGATGCAAAACCATTCTAAATACCCCTAATATTTGTATGTTTCGATTATTTTTATAGTTACAAGTATATACACAAGTATATGTGTGTAGGCTCGAGTATATACGTGTAGTGTAAATATGAGTAAATACTTTCATATATGAATAGATACATGTATAAATCAGATACATACATGCACGTACCTACTTAAGTGTATGCGCGTACACACGAGTATTGAAGCATGTATACGTGATTACCTACTGGAGTATTTTCGTCTTTACACGAGTATATACGTGTTACGTGTATATACGCGTATAAACGAATATATATGATATGCATGTATGCACTTGTATCTCGATTACATACGTGCATACCTGAGTAAAAACGTGTATAGGAGACGTATATACGCATATATAACTCACATATAAGTATATATACATACATATACGAGTATACACGAATTAATTCGTGGATACATTCAGTGCGTGTTCGTACGTGTCTACTCACGTATATATATATATATATATATATATATATATATATAAAAATCTCGTGTCACGATGTTTGTTCGGGGTAAACTCCAAAACTACTCAACCGATTTTTCTCAAATTTCATATCTATGTGTCATTTGGTCCAACTTAAAAGATAGGATAGTTTTTATAATTTTTTATTGCAAATTTCATATTAATTATGCAATAATAGTGTGAATTGATTGTTTAGTTCTAAAAATTCTTAATAGATGGCGGTGTAAGTTAATTAATCGATATAACTCTAACATCGTATGACTTACTGCTAAAATCACGACAAAAAATTTAGAAATATTGCTTAGAATTTCCATATAACGTTTCGGGATATTACAGGTTATTATTCATTTCCTGAGAAAATCAACTATATTTTTCAAAACGTTTCCTTGAATTGCTACAAATTGCAGATTTCACACCGTTGTGGAAAATATTTTTCTCCACCAGTATCAAGATTAACTAAACGTATTTAATAGGTGTATCGGTTTCAGAGCGATTACGGTTCGTCCAGATTGACTCAACACCCAATTAGTGCGAAAAGATATCTGGATCACGAAGCTTTGCAAGAGTTGTAGAGGAGTAACATTCCAGCTACTTGCTTGAGAGTCTGTCTTCGCATTGGCAATGCGTGCATTAATGCTTTGAGAGCTTTCTTAGAAAAGCAGGAAGGTTCAAGGCTATTATATTAAACCTGCGTTAGGCTTCTCTGAAGCTGCCAGAATCATAACTGCCTATAACCAAGAAGACTACTGAATTCTTCAAAAATATTCCAGGTTACTTTCAGGAAATTTAATGAATTAAAGCGGAAAACAATTATTTTCTTTATTGCGTTCCCCAAGAGATTTTTAATATAATTAATTCTTGCAAAGATACGTTCGCAACAGAAAATTGCAGTGACAGTTGCATCGTCAGGCATTGCTGCTACTTTTTTTAGATAGTGGACGAACAGCACATTCAGCTTTAAAGTGGCCTATTAGATATTCATAACAAACAAAACGCAATCTGAAACATTAAGGAAGAAAAAAACGCGGAATGGCTGCAGTGTTGCAAGAGAGTGAAATTAAAATTTGGGATAAGTGTACTATGGCTCATGAGTAAAAGCATTCATTCGACGCACATCATAGGATTGTGCAAGATTTGAACGGCAACGATAAACTTTTAGACGAAATTGTCTGACTACTGTCTGGAGACTTACGGCAGACATTACCAATTATTCCGATGAAATCAACGCATGTTAAAAACAATCGTTTTTATAGCGTAATGTCGAGATAATGCGATTGGCCATGAACATGCGAGTATAAATGCAAAATAATCTAATCGCACAAGTATTTTCTAAGCAATTGCTATGTATTGGAAACGGGGAAATTGAACTGTATCAAAATATACAGTACAACAAATAGCCAGACAATTTCTACACTGCCGTTGAGACGAAAAGTGAACTAATTGAGAGTCTATTCCGAGATAAATTTATTTTTTTAAAAATCATATTTGCCTCTGTAATCGCGCTGGTTTTGTAGCAGTTTTATTTTCGGTAAACATTCCCGAACAGACAGGAATATTTGTGGATCGTCAATTGTCGACTGTCAAATACATATCTCGATGCATGTCGCAAATTGTATTTATTGGTCGCACAAAGTCATTGGGAGTTGACCTTTCTAATGCAGGTTTGACATAAGGAGAAACAGTATTCGTCAACTGTTTAAAACAATTTTGACGACATACTATCCAACACAATCATCATTTTTTATGGAGAAACTATATAACTTTCACGTTTGAAGACGTATTTCATAAAGTTTAACAAACACACAAATGTCCAAATTCAGATTTTACACCGGAGATGAATATGAAGCTTTAGTTTTGACTGAAGGTTTTTGCGTTTTAATTTCAAATTTGCCACTTAGTTATTATGATATGCCGTCACTTGATTGTTGGGCCACCGACTTAGTTAGCACTGATTTGCAACGTATAACAACAGAGCAATGACGTTGTCTTAGCTACATTTTTTGCGAATAATGAGCCATTACTGACGGCTGGAAAAAAAAGCTCCACATTGATGCTGAACAAGCCTATACAGTTGTCGATGAAAACAAAGCAGTAAACATTCCAACTGAATTTTTAAATTCCCTGGATACACCAGGAATGCGACTACACGATTTCCGGTTGAAAATTGGCGCAACAATTTATTCATTTTCGCGATTTAAACCCACCTAAATTACGCAACGGTACACGTTTCTTCATCAAAAGTCAACAATTTTGACTGGAAAGTTTAAAGGAGAAATGTTTGTGTTGCCACGTAATCCATTAATAGCGTCATAATTTTCAAACACATTTGAAAGGCTTCAATTTTTGATTCGTTTAGCTTTTGCAAAGACCATAAATAGATCTCATAAACAAACAATGTCTTCTTTCGGTTTGGACTTGAAACATAAATATTTCTCTCATGGGCAACCATATATCGCCTACTCACAAGTGGAAAGTTATCTTACTTTTCGTATCAGCAAAATACTGGTTAAGCAAGAACATTGTGCACAACTTAACGCTTAGACAGTTTTCAGTTTTCAAATAATAGAAACAATAGTTCAAAGTCAATGTTATCTACTTCATTGAAAAAATTTAATTTTTATATGTTATTTAGTTAGTGTATTTTGTAAAGAAGTTATTGATTACGAACTATAGAGAAAGCAGAGGTGAATAAAATGTAGTGTAGAATCTAAAAGTGTATGTTGGTTTACGCTTAGTTACTACATTCGGTTATTTTACAATCAGTTTCGATATTTACCATCACTTTCAAGTTATTTTTGCTTTTTTTTGGCCAAAGTCATACTTACAAAATTTACTAAGCATAGGTATAGTGCTTTTGGTATAGAAAATTTTGTTAGTACTTACTGAATTCAATAAGTACTTGCTTCAGCCTGCACTGTAGAAAAAAAAATCCGAATCGTTACTTACTAAAAATTCTCGATATTTGCTTGCAACTCTGGCTAAGCTTTGGCTATGTTTGCATTACTGCTTATGGAAGTTCCTTAATAAATCAGAAAGGCTCCAAGCTTTTTTTATACCTACCTAAGCTTACACTAAAGTTCCAGCAACACGACTATTTTCAAACGGGAAGAACTTTGAAATCTTCAGGAGGCTTCCGAGATAATTTCAGGAAAGTTACTCGATTTTATCGGAATACGTTCCTGGTTTTTACATGACACGTTACTGGCAGAAATTGGCCACATCAGCTACCCATTATTTTCCAGGAACGTTTATGAATCGTTTTTACATTGAAACACGCCCATTATCAATCTCATATGTCTTAAAATCGGCTATATATTTTAAGCTCGATTAAAAATATTAATTTTATTCTATCAAAATAATGAGTCAAGGATTATTTTAATCCAACTACTTCGCCACAGCAACGCGTGGCCGGGTCAGCTAGTATATATATATATTGAAACACGAGTAAATAAGTATATATACGTGTTCCCACGATTATGTACTTATATAGACGCATATACGTACATTGACGTGTAAATACGTTTGTATACATGTATGCCTACACAGTAAATCCAAGCTCTTCTTCAAAAACCTAAGGGGTGTGAGAGGGAAAGATACGAAGCAAAGAATCATAAGGAACTTATGATCGCTGACGCGCTACATGCACACAAAGCTAGAAACTAATGGATGCAAAACAGGTCACAAATTTGTTGCACAAAGATGATTTTACTCAACATTTTAGTTTTTAAGAAATATTTAGAGCAGTTGTTAAAAGTTACGACCAGTAATAGCTCTGATACAAGGATCGCAACGAAGGTGCAGCGACTGATGGAAGTTTTTTAAAAGTCTAGTTATTGCGACAGAGAATGCTTTGTGATTGCAACGCATGTATTACGGCTGCAGGCCGCAAATTCATCAATCGCTTTAAAACTTTTAGACCTAAAACGTTGAATTTGTGTAATATATAGTTGGACCTCTGTATATCGAAGTAGCAAGTTGCCAGGAAAAAATTCGATATATAGAAATTTCGATACATAGAAACAATCCTATTTTATCCTAAAAATCTCCTAAAACATAAAAATTAAAGCTAATTTTCGTGTATGAAACCCAATTTCTAATTTATACGAGCATCGAATTAAATAAAAGTTAATCATTAAAAAAATGACAGAAATTACATATTTTTGCATCTTCATACATCTTCATTTTTTAGCAATTCAACTTGATCCGCAACATTAGGGAATTTTCGTTTTGACAATGTAATCGAGAGAAAAGTAAAAAATCAACCTAATTAACTTGAATGATTTTTACTGCAGCTAAAAAGACTAGGAATGATAATCAACAGACAAAAGGGATAACTTGAAACTGATTTTACAATGTTACTGGTTACAACTAAGATTTGAAATAAACTTGAGGGAATTTAAGAACTCTAGAACGAAACAACGACCTTTCTACACACCCCTCAACCCCAGATTCCTTATTAGTTTCGTAGCAACCTTTAGTGAACATAATTTTCTCCTCTAACCTTCATTTTAATAAGACAAAGTCTAAAGTGGAAAAAAAAATCTACGAATGTCTCGAAAAAAATTCGATATATAGGGATTTTTTCGATGTATAGAAACACTTTTTCTATGTAATGAACATATAAATTTGCTGGGATTTCGATATATAGAAAATTTCGATATGTGGAAGTTCGATATATGGAGGTTCGACTGTATATATATATATATATATATATATATATATATATATATATATATATATATATATATATATATATATATAAATTTGTGACCTGTTTTGCATCTATCAATCGGCTTCTGGCTTTACGTGCACATATTGAGTCAGCATTGTGTCTATGACCATATGTTCCTTATATATATATTTCTTACTTCTTATCCTCCTCTCTAACACCTTTTAGTTTTCCCAAGAATTTAAGCTCACCCTGCATACTTGTATATCATATGCTTGTATGTAAGTGTCTACTCTAGTACGTATGCATATATACGTGTTTACCTGAATATATAAGTGTTCGTATATATACGAGTGTAAGCGAGTATATGCGTGTATAGTCTAATGTATTGTATAGTCGAATGTAAATCTGTATAGATAAAAAATACTTGCAGATATCCACATACGTATTTATTGGTGCATTGATGTGAATACATCTATTATATACGTTCCCACGCTAGTATGCATACGCATATGCTCATATATTTAACCGAGTTTACTGTAAAAACAATACACATTAAGTGAAATTAATATTTAATTTATATCTGCTTCATACTTAAATATTAAGTGACATTAGAAGAACAATATTCATTAAGCCTAATATTGTGACCGCTTTACCCCATCTTACTTAAATTGTTCTAAAAAATTATCTAAAATAGATTCAGCTAAATGCTAATGAATAAGAGTTCTTGAGACATGTAGGAAACTGCATGTGCAGTCAATCTGTTCATAATTCCAACAAACAAAATTTCCCAAGGAAGTTAAATGAGATGTTCGGATTTTAAATTTGTTTATATTCATACAAAATATTTTTTTATGAAATAAAATTTTGCCAGTTGCAAAATTTTGTACTCAAAATGTAGTTTCTAACTGCCCTACTCTAAAATAAAATTTTCACATTCATTCGAACATTTATTTAAAAGCTATAGCCATTTGTTTGACGTATGACCACTTTATTCCTTTGACCACTTTCCCCCACCAGACCCTAGAGTATATAGCGAAAGAATTTTGTTAAGACAACTGAAATTTTCCATATTGTTATTGTGAATTGATATAACTTTTTCAAATGATGGTAACAATTATTAAAATATTATTAACGTTTTTGTAGCAAAAAGGTGCTTATTTATTTATGTCTAGTCTACTAAAAATGAATAGTCGTATTACCTTCGTGGTACGTATCCTTAAACTGACCTGGTATACATCCTGATTTAAAACACCTTTTTAGAACAAATTATGCAAAGTGAACTCTATAGAAATAGAATGCTTTCCGCATTAAGGGTATAGCCAGTCCACAATTAATGTAATGTAAGATAATGCAGAAATAGGAAGAAAAAACATCGGTAATCTGAAACGTCAACTTAATGAATTCCCCCTCACTCCATTCGCCATATCCTAAATTCACTCAAACTTTAGTGACAACTTCATTAAAAAATCACCTGAGTGACGCCGACTTGTTAAATGTTCCTCTCGGAAAAGGGAAGCCTTAAAATTTTCCCTATTTCAGCATATGATTCTCTCACTGACTTGCAGCCAATTGAATATTTAAATGAGACCAAGCTCGAAGTCATCAGAATCTTTGATATCAATTCAATTTGAATATTATTACCATATTTCACCCGTTTTCTCAAAATTAGCTTAATTTTTAAGAACTACAAATGTGTGTGTGACGTGCTGAATTCCTTTCCCGCTTGGATCAAAAGGAAGCAAAGTGCATAATAATGTTTCTTTCAACTGTGCTAAATAAATTTTTTTCTGTTACTAAGGTAACGAGTTAGTGTAAGCTTATACCCACAGTCTTCTTTGAAAATTATTAGGTGAAGTATCTTTTTAAAAGTGCTACTTAAGAAAATTTTCCCTTCTTTTACTACAGTCATCTAATATATTTTACAAATACTTAAAATTGCTTGCAATGTTTTCGAGACTAAAAAAATTTCTGTGTAACATTTAACTCTTTAAAAATCTTCCCAAGATATGGACACCACATTCTTTCCGAAAAGCATGTGATATAATGCATACAGATGAAAAACACTTCAATCATAAGTTCACTTTTGCATTTTTAAAATTTAAAAAAAAATCAGTTTTCAATCTAATGTGTATAATGTTCCATTAACTTTTCGTTCACTGTTTAAATTTGAAGAAACTCATTTACCACTGACGATTGTTCGAATATGAAGAAAATGGTTTTGAGTGCCAAATTTCCGTGAGCCCTCAAACAAGTTGTCACAAGAAACCTCTCGAAAATCAAACATTGAATACTAATTATTGGATTCGTTAAAGTTTTGGGAGCTGCAATAAAATTCAATCAACAGTTTTTTTTTTCTTTCGTCTCTGTAACAGGTGACGCAATTACTTACCATCGGTATTATGGCTATTGCCGTGTCCACCAGCAAAGGTAAAGCTTGACTTTGGAGAAATGGCGGAGGACTTTGAAAGTGGAAACATCATTTTTATCATTTGTAATAGGTAATATCAACCAGAAAGCGCCGAGTAGTAAGAGGTGTTCTCTCTGATCCTATATATTGCAAAATATTAACAAACAACCGATTACAAAGGATACAAATTTCGTTCCCGTTTCAAGGTCATCAGCTATCTCTCCGTGGTCAAGCTATAACTGGGTCTTCATTTCTCCCATCTCTAGAACTAAAAACCTTGTACACATCCCATTAATACTTTTGCTAGCAAGCGTAGAATATTTGGTAATGTCTTGCTGCCAAGGGCATTTTCTAACGGTTTCAGGGGTGCAAAAAGAGGGTTGGGTGGTAAAACCTCCAGAAACCTTGGTTTTAACATATGATGCCAATTCAAATATTATAGTTTTTTCTCACCAGATTGTGAATTCTGGCCGCACTAGTGGATAGTATTTATAGGATAGCAATTTATAGGATAGAAAGGGCAGAAAGATTATGCTAATAGAAAGCAGCCGGAGGGAGCTTTTCAGGAGTAAATACCAAGGCGGGCCGTTGCTCAAACTATGGCATTGAAGTTTTTAGATTGTTTTCAGGGGTATTTTATCGTTTGAATGTCTTTGATATCTCTCGTTCTTGAGGGGGGGGGGGGGCTCTTTAGAGTTTTGGGAGATGCTCCATCTGTCTTGAAGAATGAGTACTGGAAGTGCTTTCTTCTGTTATAAATAAGTTCGAGATAATCAAGTTGGAGCAGTCGGAACCACCAAAAGGATTCTACTCGCACAGAAAGATGGAAGTATATTCTTTTAATCCTGAAATACTTCTTATGCCTGCTTTTCTAATAAAAATAGAAGTTATTGCTTTGTATTTGCTTGCTGTTCATATGCAATTCTTTGCTGCAAGACACATTAAGGTGTGCAACAAAAAGCTAATTAGAGTTCTTTTTTAATTCACTGACTTACGTAAAATTGTTTCTAAAAAATTAAACAGTTCTAAATTTCTTATAACTGCATAAATAACATTTTTTTCTGTGCACGAATGCAATCGTTAAAGTGGATCAGAGTACTTGGTGAGTACCTTGGTGACTAACCAGCTGGGAGTCTGTCGGAAAATAATCAGAGTACATTGGAATGTATTCTGAACATTCATGGAACCGAACAAAAGTGTTCAGTTTATGAGGGTATTCATTATATAGAGGGACTGGACATGCATGCATATGTATTCTATTGCATTAATCTACCATGTTCAGCACTTTGCCAAGCGAGCTATACCAGTTTTTAAGTTAGAAGTGCTGATTTTTGTATTGGCAGCAAGTGTATATCCAATTTAACTCAGTAGGATATAAACTCTTGCATTTCATTCTTTCATTCTTTTTTAATTTAAAAAGTGTTAAGGTACTATAAAATATTATAATACAGTTATCTGTAAAACATGACCTGTAAAAATAAGAGTTATTTTAATATGCATTTGCACTGTGTATTTTCGTTTGAAGCGAAAAGGTTTCCGGCCACATATTGTTTGTAGGTAATCGTACTTTAAAAGTATTGAATACTACTTGATACAATGGTTGGATTCTTGAAATACACATTTCAGTGGCAGAAACTTCAGGCTCATATTTCTCAGCTGAATGATTTTATGTAATGCAGCGATATCAGCAAAAATAATTTTTCGTCTTCTTCTCTTCATCTTCTTAATGCTCTCCAATCATTGTGATAAAATTGCGAGTGTATTTCAGGTTCTCTAATTAGGTTCATAGAAATTCCCGAGTACTGATTGTGAACATGTTCAGTATATGAAGGGGGTTAAAGATAGCGTTCATAATACTATGGGGTTTCGCATTGGGGGTGTTCAGAGTACACAGAGGTCAGCCAATGTTAAGTCTATGGAGTTTCGCCGGGACCATCAAAATGTGTTCAAAATATCAAAGTGTTCACCTTAGGGAGTGCAGGGTCGAGTCCAAGAGGAAGGTTTTAGGGGTTAAACACCTCCCATTGAGGAAAAAGTAATGAAAACCCAAATGAAAGAAAAGCACACATTTGTTGCTTTAATGTAAGTTTGTCTACAACATTTTTAAAAAAATTCTCTATGAAGTTTCCCGGCAATTGACGATTGTCGTCTCTTTCCAAAATCATATTTTGGAAAAACTGTGATGAAGAAACCGCTGAATGGGCTGTGAATACAAAGCATACACTGCGTTTAATACTGCTTCTTATAAGGAGGTTATGATGACTTGGGTGTTTCACAAAAAGAGAAGAGTGTTGCCGCAAGGAATATGCATAGCAATTGTGTTTGGTAATGTAATTGGCCTTTCCTTTTGCTAAGCCTTTTACAAAACCGGAGACAAATGCCCAAAAAGAATTTAAGGAATTTTTTAGTACTTGTTGCAATGTACCGCACAGTAAACAGATAATAAGGTTTGTGTCTAAACAAGCAATAGAATGAATGAATACTGAGGTTACTAGCTCAGCCTAAATTTACCTTCTGGGAGGTGAGGTTCATAACAGTCCTCTGAAATGTAAAAAAATACAATAATAGAGGTCTCAATATTACTTAAAACCAAGGCTTCTAGGAATTTTGCCCCCCTCCCCATTGCTATGCCCCTCACTATGACATAACCCCTCCTTTTATGAAACCCTGGACACGGTCCTTGTTCAGATAGAGAGAGTCCGTCCACTGAACAACTACAGCCGGCGTACACTGTAAAAGAATTCAGAAACGTTATTGGAAAATAATGGGCAGTTAATGTAAAAAACTAAGCATGGTGTTAAAAATTGACTTTTCCAATGGACTTCTGAAAGAAATCTGTAATTTTTCACTTGTCTTTTGCTTTTGGATTTAATTTTTGAGCAATTTTCTATCCGTTACGAAAATATCTTATGGAGCTTTATAGAGTTATATAGAAATCGAAAGGCTTACTATAAGAAATATTTTTTAGAAAAGTTTCTGATAGAAATCTATAGACAATTCTATAGAAAAATTTCTTCAAGATTGTTATATAGAAATCCATCAAGAGTGGTGAAAACCATGATATTTTTTTGGAAAAAAATATAAAATTGTATTTTATGTAAAAGTCTCTAACTATAGAAAATCAGTTTGTATGCTTAACAGTGTTGAAGTTTTATATTTAAAAAAAAAATCTGGAATATCGGGCAAATTTGATCTTTTTCTAGCACAGTAATTTAACTATCTGCTGTGCTTAAAAAAAGGGTAATATTTTGGTTTCACATCAAGATTTGTATTTATTTTCCGTGTTTTTATTTGGTGCATATTTTATTTTAAAACATTGTATACTAAAAGAAAAAAAAAGAGAACATTTGAATTTTTTTTGCATAAATAACAAAATGTGAACTTAACGTTTTCTATTTTTCATGTCTTCTCTTTTTCATTTCAAAAGCATTTTTTTTAAACCTTTGCTGTACGCGGCAGCTACTGCACGACTCTGTAGTGAATACGCCATATTTCACGCCACATGTGCTAAGAGTAACGTGCCCCCATTTTGAATATTCGGCTCTTGCGGAGCGCAGTTTACAGAACCTAAGCCACAACAATTAAAACATGAAGATATACATTGAGAAGAGATAAAATGGAGGAAGTGATTCGTGAATCCAAGACTCCAAGTCACGTGATAGATTTTAAAGGAAAGCATTGGAAGAAATCAGGCTTTTTCTCTGGTTTCACGCAAAACGTGCCAACCATTCACCGTTGATAAGTCGCGTGATTTGAGGTCTTTGGAGCAGCTTTTTTTGCAGTGTTTTTGGCTCAGCCAATAATTAGACTTGCTCCCTCCATTTTAATTCCTGCTGTAAGGTAATTTAACACTTTACTCATTGCACAGTTCGTGGTTTGGGTGCATTTTTATTTTTCGAAAACTGATGAAATTTTTTATACATTTATTTACGTACTTGATTAATTAAAAAAAGGGTACACATTCCCATGTTCAGATAGGGTTTTCTTTGACGTGAAAATTGATCTAACACTTTATTTTCTAGAAGAAGTTGAATATATATATAAATCTGATTTCCATTCTCATTTCAACAATGTGCTGATTTTTATGACATATCACAATTTATTGGATATAGCGAAAGTTAATGTTATTTCAGATTGATTTTATCTGCAGCTTTTCAAACTAATTTTATGCTTTTCAAATTATTAAACGATATTCAAATTATCCAATAGTTAGGAAGTGTACACTTCACTAAACTACATTTAAAAACATATGATTTTTATTCAATTAGGGTTGTTGATTTCATCAAAGATTCTGAAATTTCTACATAATGTTGAAACGTGTTTTTCTTATAGAACGTGATCAGTTTTTTTTATAAAATACTCTATAAAAGGGGGGGGAGAGTATTCCATGGAACGCAATAAGGTTTCTATATAATAATCTATACAGTATCCATCGAATCCTATTGAATTATGGACAGTTTCTCTGTAGACTCCATAGGATTTTTTCTATAGAATATTCTATTCTATATGGTTTTCCATAGAAAATCATCCTATAAAACCAATAGAAAAACGGGCCATAATTCTATGGGATTCTGTAGAGGAGATTCTGTATTTTTTTTACATAGAATCCTATAGAAAATTTTCGTATGTACTAAACATTTTCTTAACCTTGCTCCTGAGTTCGCATTAGCAAATAAAATGTGTTTTAAAATTTTAATGCTTTACCAATAAAGACAATAAGACAGAACAGAACGATTGACAGAATCCCTTACGAAAATTTTCTATAGAATTATATTTAAAATAGTATAATCTAATGAAAAGATCCTATTGCATATGGAAAAACGGGCCATAATTCTACAGGATTCTATAGAACGCCTTATAGAATACTGTATAGAAACATGATGAATTTTCAATAGAAACTCTGTAGAGTATTTCTACAGAAATCTCTCATAAATAATATAATATATGAAGTATGTACGGAATACTCTGTAGGGTATTCTATAAAGACCTCACCACATTCTATAGAAAACGTTTCAACATTATATAGAAATATAATAAAATCTTTGATGAATTTAACAACCCCCCAACTGAATAAAAATCATACAGGTTTTTAAATGTAGTTTAGTTAGGTGTATATCATACTTCTCAATTAATGGATAATTTGAATATCATTTAATAATTTGAAGAATATAAAATTAATTTGAAAAGCTGCGGATAAAAACAATCTAAAATAACATTAACATATTCGTAATATCCTATAACTATAATTTGAGACATGTCATTAAAATCAGCATATTGTTGAAATTTAAAAAAGTAGATTTATATTCAATTTTTTCTAGCAAATAAAGTGTTAGATCAACTTTTACATTAGTGAAAACACTATGTGCATGGAAGTGTATACATTTTCATCTAATCAAGTCTAAAACATCTTATCATTCTTGGAACAATAAAAATGCACACGAACTGTGCAACTAGTAAAACATTAAGTTAACTGTTTCAAGTATTGTGGCTTGAAATATTTCTCCTGTGAACTACGCACCGCAACAATATCCAATATGGCGCCAACGACGTTTGCACGTTTGGCGCGGATTAGCTACAGCACTGCGGTATTTTTATTCTGCCGCTTACGGCAAAGGTTAAAAAAATGCGGATAGATTACTTTTCGAAAAGGAAAACAGAAGATAAGAATAAAATATGTATTAAATAAGAAACGTGAAAATTAAGGGGAGTCAGTACCCTAAATACTTTCAAAAATTTGATTTTTATATATTTTGAAACTCCATTTCAATACCTTTTTAATGATACAAATTTCTTGATCGTGCTCATATTAGAAGAAAGTTAAAAAGTGCTTAAAAAAAAAAGCAAACATATGTTCATAAGGTATGATCTTCCCCTTTAAATTGCAATATCTCGAAATGGTATTTTTGAAACTAAATGTTCCTTTTTCTCAGAAACTAAATTGTGTTAGGATTTGAAATTTTTATCACCTACTCCATATATCTAGTTGCATATATTGAAGTAAAATTTTTCTCATATTCCAAAAATATTTTTTTATAGAGCTGATTTCGTGTTGCAAAATGGCATTTTTTGAAAAAAATACAGTGACTTACGCATTAGAATTTTTTAAATAAAAACTAAGCTTCCTTTCTGTAAAATTTTACTTCAGTATAGAGAAAAAGTCTACTTAAGGTACAGAAAAAGTTTCATTGTTGTATCTTTAATAGATTTATAGAAAAAGGTACATGAACCTTTGCAAATTAACATTGATGGTATAGGGGGTACTGACTCCCCTTAAATGAAAATCTTTATGTGAAACAAAGTATCCCTTTTTTTCTTGCATATTAGATAATTTAAATGATCTATACTGTGCTGAAAAAAAAACATAATTGCTATGCATTTTGCCAGATATTCTAGTTTAATTTTAATATGAAACTCCAGCATTAGCATACAAATTGTTTCTCTACAGCTGAAGAGATTTTTATAAAACAATATAATTTTTATAAAAATATTATATATTCTTTGCCATTCTCTTAATTGATTTCTATATCACGCTTCCAAAGAAGTGTTTCTGAAGAATTTTCTATAGAAATCTCTAGAAAACTTTATACCGTTTTTTAGATTTCTATAGAAAACTTTTCTAAAGAATGTTTTTTATAGAATTTCTATAGAACTCTATGAAGCTTCAATTTTAAAAAAAATCTATTTTTTTCCCTAACATTTTCGTAATGGACGGTTTCAATCAGCCTAAGAAACAAACTTATCTTGAAGGGGAAAAAAATGATTTTGATTTATTTTAAGAAATAAAGCGGGTTTTCTCAAAAATAGTAATGTAAGGTTCGGAATATTTTAACATTATACCGGTATAGCAATTTTCACTGTCAAACTGAAAATGATGTCTGAAGCAGGATAAATTACGATATAGATATTGTAAAATCAGGGTTCCACTCTGATCTTAGAAACCAACGATAACAGCCTTTTTTTCAAACCTAATTCCATACTTGATAAAATTTTACTGCATATCAATCATGAATGATTTTTTAAAATTCATTTACTCATTATAAATATCGAAATTTTTACGAATCTGATGTGGGGTGATGAAAGCCTCATGCACGTTTTTCTTTTTTTTTTTTTTTTTTTTTTTCTGTTTATTGGGAATTGAAATTAAGTATAGGTGGCGTTATAAATCGGATAAAAACGAAACCAGCAAGCCTGCTACAATGTTCTGCTACGGTACTAAGCTAGCAATGAATCATTACTTTTTTAATTGCTTTTAGTGATATTCTTGCCTTGTTTTATATTTTATGCTTGGTTAGGGAGGATGTGGTTATCCTTAATTTATTAATTATTCATAAACTGTAGATTTACTGGTTTTCTTTTCATATTTTAATTTGTAGTAATTGTTGTTGGTATTTGTTGCACGTCCATTCTTTGACTCTTCACTGTTTACAATCATTTCATATCTTTTTCCATTTATAATTTTAGGTTAGCTTTGATCTATTGTTTACTATTTTCCCTTTGTCACTGTTGGTCAGGGCCAGACTGGACAGTTAAAGCGGCCCGGACGATTGCACAAAACCGGCCCTTAGCCCAGGGGTAAATTTATCCCCCCCCCCTATGAACACAACAAGTATAATTTTTTTTTTAATGAAAGGATAATACGAGAAAAAGAGCAATGAAACAAATGCAGGACCGTCGCAAGATCAAAAACTTGGGGAGTGCATGAGTTTAGCGGCCCCTCAATTTTTAACAGAGAAAGAGAGAGAGGGGAAGATTTCAACTCCTGGTGTAGGTGGGTTAGCAATAGAAACCTAATCGCAAGCGTACAGGTATTAGGGAGTTCGGGGGATTCTCCCCCGGAAAGTTTCCGAAATTGTAATTTTATAAACGCCATTCTAAACAATCTTTTGTAGTGTTAGGGAGGTTGAGAAGTTTGAAGGCACTCGCCCGGTAATTTTTCGAAGTTGAAACTTTAAAACAGATGCATGCAGATTATCTTAGATTATGATAGAGGGGACGGATCGGGGATCTCCATCGGGGGAAAAAAAAAAAAAAAAAAAAAAAAAAAAAAAAAAACGAAATTATAGTTCTAAAAACGCAGTTTCAGACGAATTTTGGTAGTGTTGGGGGAAAAGAGATTTGGACGCTTTCGTCGGAAAATGTTTCGAAATTTTTCTTAAAGGATCTCGAAATTGAATACAGGAGTTTTCTGCGAGTCTTTTACCGGAAATTTGCCGAAATTGTAGTTTTGGAAGCGAAGTTTTAGACTATATTTGGTACTCTTCGTAAGAGGAGAGGTTTGGGGAGGTCCAAGAATTTTTCGAACCTGAAATTCCGGAAACGCAGTAGCAGATGATCTCCAATGATGTTATGAGAAGAGGGCTTCAAAGGTTCTCCCCCAGAAATTATTTAGAAGTGATGAACGTAAACGGAAGACTAAACAATATTTAGTTATGGGAAGGGGGTGATTCTAAGGGTTTACGGAGATGTGCTTTCCTGGGAGTTTTTCGAAATTGAAGTCCTAAATACGCAGTTGTAGGTTGCAATTGTTTGCATTATATTACAAATGAATGCTTTCACGGCCGGTGTCAATAATGTTTTAAGATACCAGGCTGTTGTGCCGTGATCTGAGTGTTGTTACTCCGCTCTGGAGTAACAACACTCAGACCACGGCACATCAGCCGGAATCTTAACACATTATCTACATAAGTATAATTTAAACATATTATAGAACAGTAGTATAAGCATTAAAAATTTGTATTTGCCTAAAATTTTCCAGATTCTGGGATTGCTAACGTTGTGACACCATCTTGAAACGTTTAAACGTAACATGTCTTAGCTGGATTATTCTTTTAAGAACTTTCGATAATTTTAGAAGAAATCAAGTTCAGAGGGAAAGTTAGAACATCTCATTTGGCTTCTGCATCTGGCACTTGAGCAGTGGAGTAACAATGGGGTCCAGCGCCCCCGGCGACTAAAGAAATTGCGCCCCCCCCCCTAGGTTCGCCCACATGGAACATTTTAATTCGTTGATTCGACAAATAGGAGGCAGCATTGTAATTTTTTCTCTTATTTTTGTTTTTTGAGCAATCACGATTGCTTATTGTTCTCACTTGACTGTTTTGATGTCCTATGATTTTGTTTTCCCTCCGCCTCCCTCTGCAGCAGCACCGTCGACCAGCCTCACGAAGCTGCTCCTCTAGCGAAAACCATCTCCAGGTTGCGTCCATATCCCACACACACGAATACATACACACACCTACACATACATACAAAACTACACACACACGCACACATAATACACACACACACACACACACTCATGCCTGCACACAGACACAAACACACACGCCTACACACATACATACACACTTACATACATACACATACATACACACTTACATACATACACACACTACACACGCCTACATACAAACACACACTCGTGATTGCGAAAGAATTGAATTCAAGATGTCAAAATTCAAATTAATTAATATATTTTTTTAGAATTGTTTTCAATGATGCCCAATGTTCCTTCTCGGTAGATGTTATATAGCTGTGTCTCTAGCTGTTTTTCTTGCGATTTTTTTTTTTTTTTCATTTTTTAAAGCATTTTACAAATTTTGTGATCAGAAAAAAAAAAAAAAAACTTTAATTTTTTTTGAGCAATCACGATTGCTTATTGTTCTCATTTGACCGTTTTTGGTGTCCGTGCCTTTTTCAACTTGGACCAGAAGCCTTTGCAGCATCACCGCCCACCGTCCTCTGCTGGCGGCGCGGCGCGGCAACTCCGGTTTGGAGCTATCCGCTTCTCCTGGTCGGAGGCGTCCATGTCCTACACACACACGACTTCACACACATACACTCACACACACCTACGTGCATTCACACAGGTCTACGCACACACACAATATGCACAAGTAACCGCCCAGGAGGAGAGGCAGACTTGGGGGGGGGGGACAGGAGCCGTTTCTAGAAACAATAACTCCAATGAGTAGGGTCATGTCTCAGTTTGTGATTGCGAAAAACATAATTTGAATTCAAAATTTTGAAATTCAAATTAATTTTTTGAGTTTTTTTGAGCAATCACGATTGCTTATTGTTCTCATTTGACGCTCCTTGGCGTTGTGGCTAATTTTTCAGCTTGGACTGGGGGCCTCTGCAGCACCACCGCCCACCGGCTTCTCCGGTCCTCAGCACTGTCCTCCGGCAGCCGCTTCTCCTGGTCGGTGGCGTCCATATCCTACACACACGCACGTTCACACACATACGCACACACGCATCGTTACGCACATACACACTCCCACACAGAAGCCGTTACACACATACACACAAGCCTAAGTCCATGCACACAGATCTACGCACACACACAAGCTTATACATGCACGCACGTGCCCCTGCACACACAACTAAACGCACGTAACCGCATAGGAGGAAAGACAGGTTTGGGAGGACAGAAGCCGTTTCTAGAAACAATAACTCTAATGAGTAGGGTCCTGTCGTGATTGCGAAAAACATAATTTGAATTCAAAATTTCAGAATTCAAATTAATTTTATATTATTATTATTATTATTAAGAAAATTTCTTAAGTTGCAATGAAAAAAGCATTTCCTACATATTTTTTTTATAAATAAGTTGAAATGCCGCCCCCTGGCTGCTGCGCCCCTGGCGAGTGCCACTATTGCCAACCCCTATAACGCTACTGCACATGAGTCCCTATATGAAACCTACGTTTTATAGGGACTCTATCCGGCACGAACTGTACTGAAATTAAATGCAACTGGTAAAGCAAAGAGCACTCCAGTTAGACATGTATCGCACTATCTTTTTTCTCATGTCTCTGTTTGTTATTGGCAACCACAATAATGCCGGGCTGATCAGAAGAATGGATTGCAGTGAGTTTTTAAACTATAAACAAATCCAATAAGAAAGTAAAAATATTGTTTCATCGTAGTATTCCAACAGATTTCTGAAAAACAATTGTTTAGTAGCAATGTATTTTGTTTTACTCACTCTTCAGAACTGACGCGCTACAAGTAACGAAGCAATTTAGACTTTTTGTAATGTAATATAATGCATTAAAAAAAAGTAGTAAATGAGTAGTGCGATACCGATAATACTTATTTGCAGCGGGTCCTGCTAACAACTTTTTACGTGAGTTTAGTACAGAAACAAGATTAGAACGCAACTAATTTTTCGAATGTTAAGAGTGCAAATGTACTCGAGTCTGACAGCGGAAGCTATGAGAAGGCCCTCTTGGCCAAGCATTTTGTAATAAAAATTCTCTAGTGCTCGTACATCTTCATCAAGTTTTACAAAAAGAATTCTTTTATTCTTATTAGAAATCTTGTTATCAAAATCGGTTGTGAAGTTAGATTTTCCCGCGATGATTGTATTCATTTTCTTTGATGTGGAAAAGCTTCATTACGTTCGTTATTGAACTGCCATGGCCAGCGTAGAATACTTTGGTATGATCAAGTAATAAACAATAATGGGAATTTTTCAGTGTTGTGTTAACTTGCGAGTTAAAGAAATTAGTTTCAGAGTCATGTATCCCTAGGGCAGTTCTCAAAAGGTGGGAGCAAATACAGACCTCAAATTTGAAGCTTTAACACCAAATAACTTTCATTTTAATGTTATCAAAAAGTTAAATTATAAAACCGTATAGAGACAAGAATTAACATAAATTATGGAAAAAATGCTCTTCAAATACCCTTTAAAAATATTTTCTTTGTTAAAAGGCACAATTTTTTGAACATTCAAAACATTAACCGAGCAAATGTACTATCAAAATTTTTCTTTAAAAAAACTGTTTCCATAGGTTTCAAAAAAAGAAAAAATAAGGGTGTGAATCTCAAACTGAATAATTTTTTCATAATATTTTCCACAAATTACAAAAGTAAAGACACATTATTTATTTTGTAAACGTTTTTAGAAAAAAAGGAAATTGGAAGTTTGATGTATGTCCCAAAGTTACGATCTGAACAATGCTATTATTTGAGAACTAATTATATGATTTATATGTTTTAAAGGAATTTTTCGATCCTCAAAATATTTTTAATTATTTTGAAAGTGTTTTCATATGTTTTTATACAAGTATCTTTGAAGCAAAATCATTTTTCTTAAACCGGGGAGTATTCGATCTTTTTTTGATAGGTTAATTATTAGTTTTAATGCTTTTTACCGTTTTTATAGTATTTATTTGCCTAGTTTTTGTTGCATTTCAATGTAATTTTTAGGGTTTATTTGTTTAGATTAGTTCATATTTAGTGCTTTTGAGCAGTTGAGTTTTTTAGTATTTATTTCTCGCGATTTAGTTGTTTTTAAACCTTTTGTTTACATTTTTATTTTCCAATTTCCTTGTATTTCTGTTGCAAAATCTCCATTTCATTCATTTTCCAGTAGGTTAGTAAAAAAAACATACGTTTCCCCCCCCACCCCCCCTTTTTTTTTTTGCATTGGCAAAGCGGGAAAAATAGCGCCTAGACTTTGGCGCCAAAAAATTTGGCGAATTTTTCAAAATTCGCCAAAACGCACCTTTATCGAAAACTTCCCCTTAACTTTATGCTCTTTACGGAAAGTCGGGAATTTTTTCCTCTGACAGATGAAACAAATGTTAACTTTTGACCATGTAAACAAGGTAATCACTTTGTTGATAAGTTAAATGAACTTTTAAAATTTTTTGGGAAATCTGCTATGTATTCAATTTTTGTTTTTTTTTCAATAAATTTTTTTTTTAAAGCTGGGTTCTTCATTGAAATCCTCGCTATTGTTAAATACTTGAAATAAATCACCTTGAAATATGTTCATGTCTACTTTTCCAGGCTGTATTGTACAGTGAAGCTGTTTTAGCTGAACCTTCACAAATATGATGCTTGAAGTAGGCTTCAAAAGTAGCAGTCATTAGTTACATTGTATCTTAAAAGGTGAGTTTAATGACTAAAATTTCTTCCAATCTTCATTTTTCATGCATAACTTTTTATAAAAAAATTAGTTTCACAACTAGAGTTTTACTGGTATAGAATATTTGTTATATTTAACGTGAAATCTCAAAAGTAACCCCCCTATCGATTATAGCCCCCCCCCCCCCTTTTTTTGTAGAAAGTGAAATCATTCTAAAATCCTAAATATACCCCCCCCCCTTTCACCTGAAAAATTTTCAGTTCATCTTCATTTGCCACTCCCTCCAAAAAAAAAAAAAAGATAGCATTTTCTGGTTTACTTGGAAAGCATTTACAGAGGTTTAGTTTCTCCCTCCATGTGCAGGTTTTCTTTCCTAAAAAAAAAGAAAAAAAAGAAAACACAATGATTTGAACAAAAAAGAAATAAAAAATGGTCTCCATGGTTTATTCCTTCCAAAATGTCTAGACTCCTTTTGATGCAAGGGCGCCATTTTTTTTTGTTCATATGTATTACAAAATAAAATTTATATGATTGTCTGCTTTTTATTCATTTTGGAAGGAGCATTTTTGTTCAGACTTGTGAAAATGAACAATCTCCAACACGACACCATTTTCAAACCGAGGCGCTATTTTGGAAATGCGTTGCTTAAAAATGAGCGCAGAACTCAAAAATAACCTTTTTAAAAGGAGAAATAAAGCAATTGAACGAGTTTACGATCATCAGAAATACATATTTTGTAAAATCAATTAAGAGATTTGTTCTGTGTTTACGTTCGCGAACTTTGTAAATGTCAGTTTTCGATATTACAATCTTCGTAACGAATTTGCTGCTGTGATTGCGATTTTTGCTTCTATTCTGAAACAAGAACATTAAGATTTTGCTTCTTTTACTTCAACCTTATTACATTCAGTACATGATGAATTTTCAAGCGATAAATTATAAGGGTTTTGCCAACTTAAGGTGCAAAATTGTTTCTTTCAAAAAAATGGCGCCCACATGCAATTTATAACTACTAGAAAATTATGACAGGTTTTTATTAATTAATTTCTCACTCTTCATTAATATTTATCTTATTTACTTATTTCTTTTCTGTTCTCTGAAATTAATATTACTAAAAACAATTATTTTTGCTAATTTTTCAAAAAAAAAAAAAATCTCAATTATTATCCTCCCCCCCTTCTGAAATTAATGAGTTTTGTTTTGAAAATAGGGGGTTACCTTCAGGATTTTATGATGTATAATTTTTTGTTGGAAATATTGAAAGTCACATTTTCGTATCAAACTTCTGTTTTTCTGTGTCAACTTGCAAACAATGGCAAATGTAAAAAGTTTCTTGCTCTTCATGTTTTCTTCTTCTTTTTTTGCATTTATATTGCTTGTAGTTTCTATTTTTTCAAATATATTTCTTCTAATTTCTCTCTATTTTAAGTCATTTTAGTTATCAAAAATTTCAAATTTTCTGCTTTTTAGTTCCTTTCTAAAGCATTTACATGTTGAAATCTGCATTTTTTTACATCCTTAACAGGGAATGAAAATTTTGCTTTCACAAGTTTGCGAAGTACAAGCTAATAATTTTTTATGCAGTTGCGTAAATTATTTTTTAAAAATCTAATTTGCTATAGAATTTCAACACATAACATGATGGGGGAAGGCCTTAGCACCTTGAAACACTTTTTAGATAATGATTTTTAGAAATTTTATTTTCAAACTAATTTTCACCAAACTTAGCAGAGCATGCAATTTAAATATTTTTGCTTCAATAAAAATTTATTTTGCTCCATTATTTCATCAAATTAAATTTTCATGAAAAAAATAAAGTCATTACAACGTCCGAACCTGCCCCACTAGGTGGGGCACCTTGGAACACCAGCAATAATCCTAATAATTGTCATCTTAAATAATGGAAATTCTTTTACTAATAACATTTTCTGCTGCTATTTCAATAGCAAGACACATCAACAGCAGGGAACTTCCTGTTTTCTTTTCTAGATCTCACCATTTCTTTTATTTTAATATTTTAATTCTTAACTTAGATAGAAAAATCAATTTCCTATAAAACAGTAGCAATTTTTTCAATTTTAGTTCATTTAAACTCATCAGATTTATTAAGTACAATGAAATAGACTTTATCTGTACTGTAATTAGTGGAGCAGCTTGTGACAGTGTCCCAACCTGCCCCACCGCTGTGTGTCCCAACCTGCCCCGCTTAAGATTGTTATTATATATCAACTTTTTAAAAGTTAGACTTAGCAGCACAATATATTTTTTAACCTTAAAATTATTATGAAAGGACATGTTTTAATTCCCACATGCTAGGATTGAAATTAGTTCATTTCCTACTTATAATTTTTAATAATAAAAACCACAATGCAACTCCGAACCGTTCAAAACAAAGAAAATTAGATCACGCTTTTCCTGTTCATGTGAGAAACTCCAAAGTACACTGAGGATTAGATCCTGCTGTCACTGATGATGTTCTAAGAGAATTTCTGTTTGCAAAATTAAAGCTGAAATGTATGGTGTCCCAAGGTATGCCATGTCCCAAGGTGCACCACTCCCCCTACATTATATGACGAAAAGTATTGGGACACTTTCAAAAAGTCATCTTTTTAGGATTTCTCATGAAATAAGAGACTTTGTAACTTTTTGTCACGTAAAAGGTATGCTCCAGCTGTCATTTTCCAATAAAAGTTATATCATCCTTTCGTTTAGGGCAGCGGTTCCCAACTTTTTCCCCTATGATAACCCATTTCCAAACTCCAAAAGAAGTTTGCAAACCCCTTGGGTACTAGGTAATAAGTAACAAGCAAAAAAAAAACTGCACACACACACACACATAGATAATAAAGTTGGGGAGTTTTTTTTTTGTTTGTTTGATGCTGCTCTGTAGTTTATAACAAGAGCGAAAACATAATTGCAAAATATAGAATTACAATTATTGCTATGAACTAAAATGATTGCTAAAAAAATTAATGCAAAACAAATTCACCAAAAAATAAGCACAGTGATTGTTCTGCAATGAGCTTCAATCAACTTTTAAAAAAATTTTGAAAATGGGATATTTGTGGAACAAAGAGGCCAAAGAGAGAGAGGGAGAGAGTTTGGCTGAAATTTTTCTGACACAAGGGTAGAGGGAGGTGGGGTATGTTGAAACGCGGGACACGTTGGACCGGTCTCAATTATTTTAATACTATTTAGGGTCAGGTAGGGTGAAATGGGGTGGATTTTGTCTATTTTTTAAAATGATGCCATTTGCAAACCCATAAACTTTTTTTGTACTTTTTTTAAAATTTCTTCTTTACATCTGATTCTTCCCCTTTAATTTAAGCTGCTTCTCATTGAAATTTGTTGTCATTGACAATCTGAAAATACCAATTAAAGTATCTGACCCATTCCACCCCACGGTGGGGTGAAATGGGTTTTAATGGGGTGAAATGGGTCATTGCAATAGAAACATACAATAACTAAGAAATTATTACCAAAACACGTACAATAGCTAAGAGAAATTGTTTCCAAAGAACCATTTATTTATTTTAACATATTCAACACCAAAATATTTTGAACTAAAACTCAAAAATATAATGTCCGCAACAATCGAATTCTGCTCATTCAATGTCTTCAGAATTTGACATCTAGAAACAATTTCTGTATCTTCCTACTCAGGAAAGATGTAGTATTTGCCTGAGTTGGCTTTTCGTAGAAAATTTACGCTGTTGTAATCTTGGTCATCGACTTTATGTCAAGTGATCAACAAATTCTTTTGATGATTTCTTGCCCGTGTATTAGACAAGAACCCACTTCCCAGGTGTTGGTTCTTGCATAAGTAACTCCGACATTTCTTCATCCAAGAGTTGGGTTTCATTCGATTGCTGCTTTTTAGAAGATGTCCAGGCTCTTGCTTTCGTGAGCAATTCTTGCTTTCTCTTACATAAGTGGCATGCTGATCTTTTTTCAAAATTCCTGGTTCACTCTATGCCAAGAGTGCCACAATTGCATTTTTCAGAATTAGTCTTTATAAATACCTTAGCAACAATGATTGTATCTTTCTATCAAATGGGGAATCGCACTTTGTAGAGCTGAAGCAATACATTTTTCTTCTTCACTTAGCGTTGTACGTCTAACCAACCTTTTCGACTTTGTTCACTGGAGACCCATCTCCTCGATGTTTCTCTTGGCATATTATATTTCCTTGCAGCTGCAGGAATTGCTAAATCACCTTCAACTTAAAATTAGTGCAGCCTCTAAATCATAGTCTGAATTTTTCTTTTCCCTTTTTCTTACATACACCCCAGGCATTTTCATTGAATAAATAAAAAAATTGAATTAGGAAAGAGTAGGTAGGTAATAGGTTGTAAATTGAATATGGATGGCAAGTTTAGCTTTTGAATTCTACACATTAATAATACATACTTTATTTTTATTACATGTAAAAATCTTCTAAATTTCCGTTTAAGACCTATTTATGGATTTTGAAAGTCAATTTACTCTCATTATGAATTAAAATTCGCTAAGCCTAACTATGCCCCATTTCACTCCACCACATGAAAATAGCAATAAAAAAAGAAAGAATTGATACTTTTTCTACCTGTTTTTCGCAAATTGTAGATGAAAGTCTGTTCTAATTGATAACACTTGAGAATTTCAATTGAAAAAAAATGTATAGCAAGATTTTAAGAAGTTTGTCAGACTTCCTAAAAATTCACATGTGACTTGAGAAACAAAATGTCAGTGTAGTGCTCCCAGCAATTTACACAGAAACTTTTAAAAAATCAGAATTGTAGCCAAAAAGCCCCTCATAACTTGTGTAAAGTTTGAGAAAAATTCAGCCAGACCAAAAATTTTTATTAATAAAAATACACAGCATGACCCATTTCACCCCATGACCCATTTTACCCCACCTGACCCTATATTTTTTATTTTATGACTAACAAATAGCACCTATGGTCCTACAAATCCTATAATGAAATCACATGGTACAATTATATTGAACAAGTTTTATTCCAGAAAGTTATTTCAGTAGTCCTGAGTAATTTTCAGAAAACTGTAACTTTATTTTTTTTAATGGTTTTCATCAAGATTGTGGGAAAAAAAATGAGCTCCTTTCATAAAGAAAATTCCTTTAGTTCAATACAATTGGCATTTTTTTCATTTTTTGTCAAAAAGAAAAAAACTATGACATCACTTTTTCAGACCAAGGAGATGGGGTGGGTTGGTCCACCCTTTGTGGGGTACCCAACCAACCTGCCCCACATAATTTAAAAACTTTTTTTTGCTCTTAAACCTCAATAATTATAACAATATTCCATGATTTTTCTTCTGATTTAAAAAAAAATAATTGTGTACTAATGGTGAATGCTTATTGCTGTTTTTAAATAAATATGATTTATCAAAAAATCAATTTAATATGTTATGTTGATCTTTAAACTTAATATTTTTCACTTTACACACAACAGAGAATAAGGTAGTTACAAAGTCTAATAGTATTTATCACTAAAATTATAACAAATGTTGTTTGAGTTATGTGGTCCAACGTGCCCCACCAGGTGGACCAACATACCCCACCCATGGGGCACGTTGGTCCACTTAAACGAGGTTCTGTTAAAAAATTAATGTAAAAAAAGTTCATCAATTCAGCTCTTCTGAAAAAATCTGTAGGATTGAGAAGTGTTTATTGTAACATATTGTAAAAAATTGAACTGATTATTAAATTTTTTGATGAGATAAAAAATGATAAGTAAAAAAGCAGACCAACCTGCCCCACCTCCTCTTACATTTATCTCTATTATCACTAAATCAGAAGTCAAATAAAGAATGATCTTTAAAATACCTTTCAGGGAACTGCCTCAGATTAAGTAAATGAATTTTTTTCTTACAGTAAAATGAAAAAGATTTGTTGGTTTAAGTCTACTGGTAAAGGACTATGCGCCTAGCTGATTGATAGAGATATATTGCATGCATTAATCGTTTGATTGCTGAAGCATTTTCTTGTAATTATACTATAAGTGCAGAGTGAAATGCTTATATTTAAAAGTAATTGAAATATCTATATTTCAATATACTTACTTACTCTAATTTTTACACAAAAGATAATTTTTAACCAGACAAATATTTTTTTACTCACTTACCACAAAAGACATTTTCTTCACAAATTTCATAAATTCCTTATTTAGAGCGTAAATTAAGTTGCATGGTTAAATTCTGTTGTGATTTTTTTTTTACTATGTAAACTTCACACTGCGAAACTTGCACCCACGAAAACTTTTTATAGTAATTAATTTTTGATACTTCTTTTGTTATATTTCAATTGCTAGCTATTCTTTTCCCCCCTTTTCAAAAATAATGCTTGAAGTAAATTGTAGAATATATAGTGTGAAAATTATAGCAACAAACAGCATGATCTCACTTCTATGCATTTCTGACACAACACAAGAGCAGAGCAATAGCTCTTCCTTTGGCTCAAATTAATGGTACAGAAGCTAAACATCAAAATATTTTAGATGCTCCCATATGCTCTATGTAATATTTTCATCAAGTTTAATCATTCTTTTCGATCAAAAGCTTCTGAGAAAACGAACGCTTTCAAATTATATTTCATCTGAAGACATTGTATTCATAAGTAGAGCTTTTTCAGCATGGCTTCAGGGATATCATTCTCAATGGAAAAGCTAAAACCAGCACTTTGCAATGAGAGACTAAATTATTTAAATGTAAAATATGTCAAGAAGTAAGCAAATATTTTAATGATAAGAGTATCGGATGTGCGAGAGACAAGTAAATAAAAAAAGGAGCAGAATTTGCTTGAAACCGCTTGAACATGAGACTTCATCAGAAACAGGAAAGCTAAAAATCCGCCATTACAGTATTTTTTTCCCAACCCCCCTAAAAACCTCACGCAAAGCCCCTGGGGTTCACGAACCACCGGTTGGAAAACGCTGGTTTAGGGGATCAGTAACAAATTTAGGAAAACAAAAATGTTTTTCGATCATCATTTATTGTAAATAGCTGAGAATAAGCTGTAAATTTCAGAAATTAGTTAGCTTACTATGTACAATTATTTTACATACTTTCAAGAAGGTATCACATTTTCACAACGATATAAGCAATTCTTTCAAAACTACGAATCTTATTTGAAGGTTTTTGGCTCATTACACAGTTTTCTATCAAAGCTGACCAAACTTTCAGAAAATTTGACAGCATACAAGAGGAGCATAAAACTAAAGTTTGAAATTAAAATGTTGAAAATTTGTTAAAATATGGACATTTAAAGCAATTAACTTTTAAAGGTTTATGAATAATGTAAAAAAATTTTTCTCCTTAACCTTTAAAATGCAATTTTAAAAGAATTTAACCAAGATACATTCTTATGCCTTTTTTAAATCTTTTTACATCTGCTGTGGGAATTGAGTTTTTTGCATTTTTGATGCTTACTACACTTTATTAAGAGATAAACAAATAAACATTTTTTTTTCAAACTACAATTTCAAAATTTAAAAGAGTTAAATGAAATTCTGTGCTTTGTAAAAGTTTCATGTGCCTAAAAAGTTAAATACCGAACTGCTGCCTGAAATATTGTATTTTTTCAATAATTTTAAGCTTTTACTCTCCATACAACGTCTTCATTTAATACAGTCATACTGCCTTATAACCAGCTCAAAGGGACCGTGATATCTGCTCGTTTTAACTAAGTGCTCGTGAGAAACGGGTTCATGAAAAACATCATGACAATTTATGCATGCTTGCTTTGTTGTTTTCATACTTCTGTACAGTACCAAAGTGGTTAGTTAATTGATTTGAATTGTCCCATTGTCCTTTTCTTGTTATTATTTTCTAGGAACGTGGGGTACGAAAAATATTGTCATTCACATCCCAGGTTTCAAAATAGTTTGAAGTCTTTCTGCACTTTAGAAGCCAGCCAAGTATGTCAAGGGCTATTTGACTTCAAATTCTTCATGTTTGTCATTATGGTGGTCACCTTTCTCTTTTTTTCTCTCCCTCTCTTGATTTTCATCTATCATATCCTTGGAATTGTAACTCAGTTAATGATACCATTCTCTTCAGAAAATATATAATTTTTAAATGCTCTTCTACTGAACAAATTTGAAAAAAAAAAAAAAAAGGCTGTGTCATCATTTGTTCCCATGATTTATTTCTTATTTCTAGCTTTCAGTTGAATTTAAAATGTTAATGGAATTTTTCCAAAAATGTAATTTTTTTTCTGTGTAGGAAATCAAGAATGAACAAATTTTATGAATTAAAAAAATATTGCTCGCTTTAAGTGAGGTTTGCTCATTAAAAGCGAGTTTTATTCCTGTAGATTGTACCAACCAAACATTGTACTAACATTGTACCAACCAAATCTTTTTGATTTCCTCTCTAAATCTGAGTTCTTGTTATAAGCGAGTTCGACTGTATTCCTAATATAATTTACAAGATGTGGAATGGTCTATAGATATTGATACATCAAGAGTGCCCTGAAAAGCGATGCCTCACCCCATCTTCGCCCCCCCCCCTCATCCCCCAATACTATGAAAACCTTTAGGAATGATATTGTCCCCAGAAAAGACAAAAAATACCGTAAAACTCCCAACTAATTATTTTAAAGGTGCCCAGTTTAAGCCATGAACCCAATCTCCACCAATACATCAATATGTTTATAAATTTTGTAATTTCAAATTTACAAAATTACTTTATTTTTAACAGTGATCTTTCAGAAAAAGTTTTGATTTTTCACAAAATTACTTGATTTTTCACAAAAAGTGGACCCTGTGAAACATACTGAGCAAACCCCTAGTTGCTTTAACTCTAGGTTTGTGTTGAATTTTATTTATAGCTTAATTGAATGATGAAAGGGCATATGGTGGTGATGGTCGATTAATGGTGTGATCAACTTTTTTAATGGTAGTCATTATGATCAAACTGAAAAGAATATTCATGTTATTTTAATAGAGATAAGAACCATATTTTGCTCTATCTCTGAATCATATTTACTTCTTATAAGTAATTAAAGAGCTTTAAACAATCTGTTGAATTTAAAATCATTATTAAATAGTTTTCTCGGGTCCACTGCAGATATTTTTAAAAAAGAAAAATGGGGAAGTACCTAACCTCTGTATGGGTGGTACATATCTTATTGTCTAGGATCAGCACAGATTTAAAATTGTTCCCAGAACTTGCTAATCCATTGCATGGTATTGTTTGGAATATGTTGAGTTGTATCAAGGAGAAACAGCACCTATTTAATGTCAAGTAGAAACGTGTGCTCCATGCAAAAGCACATGTTAACCCCACGTGTAGAGTACATGAAAGTTGAAGTAACTTTCTGTGATGTCTTCGCTGCCTCTACATATTGGATTGCCCAGAAAGAACCAGGCTGTAGGGAATTGTTCTCTCTTCATCAGTTTTCTTCAGCTTTGTAGTGTTAGCACATTCCCAACCTTTTTTGCCCCCCCTCCACCTCCCTAAATATTAACTGACCCCTATCTTAAGTTAGCACATTTGAGCACCAATATTACTGAAAATATAAATGCCTAATTTTATTTTGAAGAAAATGTAAAAAACACACACAAAGCTACATTACCCAGTCACTCTTAAACTTAAAAATAAAATTTAAAATTTTTAAGCTTTTCTTAAAAACAACCCATTTTTTAAGAAAAATGCGTAATTAAGATCATTGACATACTTTTCAAAATCAATAGTATATTTTTCATTAGTATATTCTATCTTTAAATTCAAGTCTGAAAAAACAGGAAACATTGGGAATTAAAATTGAAAAAAGAAATCTTATATGTTCATTTTCCCCATTTCAAGGTACACCTTTTCACTGGGTAGATTTCAAATAAGGTTTCAATGTTTAGCTTTATGTTCGTCAGATTCAAGCGCTTTTCACCTTGAAGCAAATGCAGCTGCCTAACCTATTTCAGGGCATTTTCAGGTAACCTATTTATCACAAAGAAAGCAGAAGCGTAAATATCGAACCATGGTATAGAGAAATTATTAATCTGTTAAATAAACAGAATCTCTCTGTCCCCCCACCAACACACAACACAACACACAAACTATTTTTCATTTCCACATTAATTGCATACTTTCTGTATTTGTTTGATACATTTTTAGTTATTTCTTTTTGTGTTTATCACACAATTTTTGCTGCTAGTCAATTAATGAGAGGCAGTTATGTGTAACTAAATATGGTTTTGAGGACTTTAACATGGATCGATTTTATTTTTCTGCAGTTAATTAAATGTTAATACTTTCATGTTTTCAAAATTCGAATTATGTTTAAAAACTCCAAAACCAGATTATCTTATATCATCTTAAGTTTGTTTTTCTCTTCTTAGGTTTATCTGATTTTAATGGCAAATGAGCCCTTGTGTTCTTTACTGTGGCAATCTTCCTTAGGCTGTCCTCAACTCCACTGTACAGTGAAGCTGTTTACAGTGCATCTAAAAAGGTGAGCTTGATATTACTAATTTTCCTTCCAATCTTCATTTTTCGTGTCTGAATTTTTATAAGAGTTCTAGTTCAACAACCAAGAATTTACTTACATTAGTCTTTGGTATTCAGATTTTCATATCAAAATTCTATTTTTCTTTGCCAAATTTCAAACAATAGCACCTAGAATCTCTTGCTTTTCGGTTTTTTTTTTTTGCATTTGTCTTTAAATTAAGACAAATAATTTACATTGAAAAGTCCAAAAGAAGGCATGTTTGATTAAGCTTTAATAATGTAACATATATACCCACATATGTATATAAATTCATCTCTAGTCGACCAGACGTTGCTTATATTTAGAAGGAAAATTGGGGGGGAAATCAAAAACCAGCATATGACGAGACTCTACTGTCTGAAAAAAATGTGGAACATTTCAGCAAGAAAATTTAAGTATAAATATTTTAAAAAGAAGGAAATTTAAATAATGTTTTTTTGCAAAAAATCACACAATTAAATTTTTTTTCTTTGTTCAAAAAGATTTAATTTCTGGAATCCCGATTTTTGTACAGAATTTGATTTCTGTTATGAGTTTTGTTACTTGTTGCTTTTACTTGGAATTAATATCAATGAGTCATTCCATGTCAAGCAGGGCGAGGAGTCAGTCACCTTTCTCACCTTTTGAAAATTTGGTTACTTTTCGTCACCTTTTGCAACTTTTGTCAACTTTCTCAGCTTTTTTGAAATTCGTCGTAGGAATTTTTTTTTTTTAAATAATTAAATCTTTGAAAAGTATCTGAATGGTAGCTTTAACAGTGAAATTAATTTAAAAAATAGCCTTAAATATGCCCCCCCCCCACCTTGTTGTTGTTTAAGAAAAATAACTATGCTATCGGGAAATCGGGGCATTTTTTTTATCGCTTGCAATTGCACCCTATGAGCAGAACCAGTCTTTCTATCCCTTCTACAGATGGACTTGCTCCTTATTTTCGGGAATGTATGTTAAAAGAAGCATGCTTATCCTATTATACTTTGAGCTTTGATGAAACTACCAATGTCAAATACAAAAAAGAACTGCAACGGACAACAAAATATTGGTCTGAAACCAATGTTGCATCACAGCAAGGCATCTCAAAACTTTCTTCTTGAGCAAGGCAGTTGGTGAAATTTCGATTGAGGAGCTATGTGAAGCACTTACCGAAAGTAATTATCAATGAATAAATGTCTCATGCTTTCCTTTGGATGGTCCTTATGTTAATAAAAAGGTTTTTAGGTTGTTTGACACTATTATCCTTGAGACACGAGAAAAAAGCCTAATAAATATTGGTACTTGCAGTATTCATACAATGCATAATGCGTATGTCAAAGCATTGCAGTATTTAGGTGAAGAAGCATCTGAACTTCTTAGTACTTATAGCTATTTTGATGGTTGGTCTTCTCGTTAGGAGGACTTCGAAGAAGTGCAAGCTCAACTAAATACACCTCATCAGAAGTTCCTGAAACACATAACTACCCATTGGCTTACTCTTGGACCTGCAGCAAACAGACTACAGGAACAGTGGAATGCTCTTCAGTATTATTTTTTTAAACATGTGCCTTTGAAAAAGAATTTAGCTATGCAATGCAGGTCATATAAAGCTGTTGCAAATGTTTTAAAAAGACCTTCTATAAAAGCTGAGCTGCATTTTATCTTTTCATCTGCTGATTTGTTTATGCAGTTCACGAAACGCTTTCAATGCCAAGCGCCTATGATGCACAAATTGTACCAAGAAATAGAGACCATTGTTCAAACTTTTATGGCTCGAGTTATTAAAGCCGCTGTCATAAAGAAAGTTGATTTTTCAAACGTAGACCCGGATAAACTTTTTGTAGTTGGTAACAGACTACCTCTTGAAGATCTCGTTGCTAGTGGATAGGTGACAGATGAACTGTCAAAACTGAAAGAAAATGAAAAGGCTATGTTTTTAAGAGGTTTTAAAAAGCATTGTGTGACTGCATGCAAGTATGTAATAGAAGAAAGTTGCATATCAAACGGGTTACTGAAAAGTTTCAAATTTTTGGATCCAAAAGAGAGAAGTAAATCTAGAAGCTGTAAGGATTTGATAAAGATTACCAAAATCATGCCTTTTAATGTTCCACTCGATAGGTTGCAAGATGAATGGAAACTTTTGCAGCTGGAAAAAGCTGATGAAGCATCCAAAAACAAAACCATTGATATCTACTGGCAGCAGCACATTTCAAAAAAGGACTCAACTTCCAATCTTCTAAAGTTTCCCAATGTTTCTAAGGTGATAAAAGCTTCATTTGCATTATCACATGGTAATGCTGACATTGAAAGACTATTTTCCATTTCAAAGCATCTTTTAGGTGAAAATAAGACAGTAAGGACTGAAAGATTTTTAAACAGCATACTTATAGTTAAAGACGCTGTAAAAGAATATCCTTATTTGCTTCCTTTACCAATTGGTCCAGAAATGATTAAATGTGCACAACAAGCACACGCAAATTACACAACATACATGGAGGAATGTAAAAGGAAAAAGGATTTGGAATTGAAACAGAAGCAAAAAGAAGAGCAAAAAAGAAAGGATTGTGAAGAAGAAACTAAGAAAATGGAAAAAAATTAAAACATCTATTGAAAGTGAAACTGTAGAAATCTTTACAAAAAGCATATAGGCTATTTTGGTAAAAGTTAGTAAAAAGAGATAATCCTTTTCTGGTTTTTGAGTTCTTAACAAATTGCTTTTGGTCACCTTTTAGTTACTTTTTTTTGTCACCTTTTAGTCACCTTTGTTTTCAAATTTGTCACCTTTCTCACTTTTTTCAAAGGCCATCAGCAGTCCTCGGCCTGTGTCAAGTGATCCAAAATTTGAGAAATTTTTATACTCACATTTTTGGATTTCTTTGAAATTTGGCTCATCGATTGTACCCTTCAAGGTAATCAAAAGTTCAAATTTTTAGATTTTTATCTCTTTTATTTTTTCATTTATAAGACTTTGATTTTTGGAAAAACCCTCATTTTTTCATGGATGCCTGAACATAAAGTGGATAATAACTCAGCACCAAATACAGATAGAAAGATTTGGTAAAAAGCATTTTAAAGTACATTAGTTTCTGTTTAATATGATATGCAACATGACTAATTTTGTAAAAATTTTCATTCTTAAAAACTAAAATTTAAATTTCTCAGAATACACATAATGGTTTTTAAAAAAATTCCCCAAAAATGTTGTGTATTTTATCTTTATTTGTGCAAAGTTTCAAGTTGAGATCTCAACAGGATCATATTTTTATGAATTTTTGAATAAAATTTAACTTAAGAAATAAAGATAATTTTCAAATTCTGTTTAGTTAAATATGAGATTCTCTTACTGGGGTGATGGTCAAATAAGTAGTAAGTAAATATGACTATGGTTGAAATGAACGGGCATGAACTTGTAGATTGGTAAGCCCCCCTGCCTCCTCCCCACAACACCACCACTTTAAATTTTTTTAAATTTTTTTTTTCTTTTTAGTTTTCAAAATGTAAAAAAATAAAATAAAACATAATGAATAGTAAATTTATTTAAATGTGGTAAATGTTCTTTAAAACAAGACAATCCCCCCTACCCATACATACGATTAACACTATACTAGTATCACGCTTTACCTAGGGATTGAATTGAGAATTATTTTTACCCCATATGTTTTCTTTTTTTTTGCAGACCAAGTGTTTTTTTTTTAGATCTTAACTTCACAAAAGTGTACTTGATTAATTCAATCAGGGGTCTAGCCGGAGGAAATTTGGGTTCGTTAACAGACCCTTCACAAAAATCCGATCAACCAAAACGGGCCTTTCACAAAATCCCGACCAACCAAAATGGACCCTTCACAAAATTCTGATAAACAAAAACGGGTCTTTCATAAATTGTTTATTGGAAGAACAAATCTCAAATCAAAATAACGCAGCATATTTCCGTGCATAAAAACGATAATGTTTGGAACCTTTTTTAAAGTTAAATTAGAGGGTTCAACTTATACAATATGTGCTAATTTTGCAAAAGAAAAAAAAATCTGCACTCTTGTTATGTTCCTGCAAGCGATAAATAAATACTAAGGCCAAATAAATATAATGTTTGTTGTTGATTTCTTTGAAAGAAATTAACAGCTGAAAGTCAGTTTGGTTTATCATTTTGCTTGTTTGTTTTATGCAGCGGTGTTGTTGTAAACTTCTGAAAAAGGGTCAACCTTCAGCAGTGGTAAGCACTTTTCTCCCCGCTCCTGATTTAAAGGACAGGGAGGGGGGGAAGGAGGAATGTGATTGCTTCAGATAGGATTACCAACTTTAAACTTATCGCCACTTAGCGTCTGGTAGGTGTAGATGCGATGTTTAACTGTTTTTCGCCACTTAGCGTTTGGTGGGGCGATGTTTAATTGTTATTTTGAGAGAAAGTTATATGGGCTTGATTTTTCGATGCTAAAAAGGATATTTAATTTTAAATAAACTCTTTTATTTATCATTTTTTTCTTTAGATGCCTACATTTTGAAAAGCACAGTCTTTTTACATTCGATATGAGAATCATATTTTGTTCTTTTTTCAAGCTAACTTCACTTTATTAAGGTGCAAATAAATGAAAAGTCTCTTTATTTTTATAACAACGCTTATTTCAAGTTTTTAAAGCGGAATTCCATTTTCATTTATGAATCAAAAATTTAAATACTGAATCGATGGTTCATTTTTTACTTTATTTTATTTTTATTTTTTGATTCAACTGTGTCCAGACATTAAAGATATGACTATCATAGGACTCTAAACTGCAATTCTAAAATAATTTCATCAAAAATATTTATTTTACAAGCCGTTTTTATACTTTTGATGTTTTTACTTTGAGGATTGCAATCTCTTTGCATCCACTATGGGAAACTGATTTTTCGAATTTTCTATGTTTAGTACGCTTTGTTAGGAGGTAAACATATAAAACATTTTTTTATTTTTGTAAAAATCACGGAATTTCTAAGTTTTAAATGAAGTTCTGTGCTCTTACACAATGTCTTGGTTCAAAAAGTGGTTCAATGCTGAACCCCTGCCTGAATTTCTTTGTTACAATTACTTTAAATACTATACATATAACATTTCTAGTATTATTTAACATAATGTTAGAATAGTAAATAAATATTGATACTTGAGGGGTGCATCTCTCAGAGAGCGATGTACCCCAATACTCGAAAAACACTCAAGAATGGTATTCTCAACAGAAAAGAGAGAAATCACTCAACTTTAATTGTCAGTGATGCAGTTGCGCCATCTCAAAATTCAAAAATATCGTTTTTACATTTTTTTTTTTTTTGCAAAATTTGATTTTTCACAAAATAAATTGATTTTTACAAAAAACAGACCCTGTGAAAAATCCTGGACAGACCCCTGTCAAAATCTGATAAGGAAAGTTATGATTTATTTCATTCCCTACCCTCTACCCCAGCACCAACCCTCAATTTCGGAGGGAGGAAAAAAATAGTTTGCTCCAAGATCATAGCAAAATAGTGTTTCCTCCATGTTGTTTTAATGTTTTTCCATTATTTTCACACAAAACTACAAATAAATCAAAGTATCAGATCATATGTCTGTCCACACATAACTTTCTACAATATCTGGAGAACAGCTGTTTTTACTTTTTTTTATTGCTTGTTCTCTTTTTAATTTCTTTTGTGAAGAGAGTAATGCAACAAAATCTATCTATACATATATTAAAAGCAGTTATATATCAAACAAACTTTGCTCTTTTGAGCATAACTTTCCATGTTAAGCATCATTCCAGATTGTCTCCCCCCTCCCTCACTCTACCACCCCACTTTCCAAAAAAGAAAAAAAAAAGCTGCAAATGAGTGGGGGTCTATTCAGTGATGTTCCCAACAATTTTTCTGAGGGTATACTCCCAGCAAACCATTATACACAATATGTGTATCTATCATGTACATAATATGTCTACTCAATGTTTGAGAGCATACAGCATATCTACAATATACCCTGATTCTTTTTGTCTGTTAAAGTTTTCCCAACTTTTAGTGTTTGTGATCCCCCCCCACCCACCATTTATGAGCCTCAGTCTCTTTTGATGTTTGGCAATGTTCGTTTTGATTATTACTCTTACATACCAGCTTTTCTTTTCGAGTTATTTTTAAAATTTTTAAAAGTTTAAAAAAAAAAAAAGATAAGAAGTGGTGGGGGGGGGGCATGCTTACCAATCTACAAGTTCATCCCAGCTCATATCAAGCATAGTTATGTTTACTTACTACTCACTAGACCATCACCAGTCAGAGAGCCCCATATTTAACTAAATAGAATCTGGAAAATATTATTATTTATTAAGTCAAATTTTATTAAAAAATTCATAAAAATATGATCCCATTGAGATCCCAAGTTAAAATTTTGTACAAATAAAGATAAAAAAAATTTTTTTGGAATTGAAAAAAAAAATTCATTATATGTTTTAAATTTAAATTATTTAAATTTAAATAATTTCAATTTTAAATTTAAATTTTTAAAAATGAAATTTTTTACAAAATTAGTCATGCTGCATATCATATTGAACAGCAACTAATGTGCTTTAAAATGCTTTTTACCAAATATGTCTATCTATATTTGATGCTGAGTTATCGTCCATTTTATGTTCAAGCGTCTCATAAATAAAAAAAATAAAATTTGGTCTTACCCAATTACCTTGAAGGGTACAATCAATGAGTCAAATTTCAAAGCAATCCAAAAATGTGATGAAAAAACTTTGGATCACTTGACGTGGAATGACCCCAGTAACATTTTTTGCTGCTTCAAAATTACATTATTCGTGAGCATGGGATATGTTTGGGACAAACTTTGTCACTAGTAGGGGCAACATGTAAAGTTGCTATTCTTTATTTCCGATCATTCAATTAACCTATTTGAGCTTACGTTATGAAGAAAATTAGTATTTACAGTAAAAAAAAAGTACCTGATGGTTCTTACAAATGCAGCTGTTATGCAAACCATAAAGTTAACTAAAGTTAGAATTATTGAAAATTCGGCTTATTGAATACGAATATAAAACGATAGAATAAAATTAAATATTACCGCTGAAATTCATTAAATTCATAATATGAGGGAAAAAAGTGATAGGATAATGTATCAAAGATAAATCGTCACCTGAAAGGATTAGTAGAATATCTTGCAGCTATTCCTGGGATTGGATCCCTTACTGTTGCTCTGCAGCGATGATATATACTTGACATAATTAACGTACACAATTTAATAAATTCAAGAGTTTGTATAGGTTGCAAAATGAATTTATAGTTTTATGGTTGTATATAATAATACCGAAAACTTACCAAAAAAGATATTTAAAAAAAAAATCTCTTATCAAACATTGCTTTGAACAGAAATTTGTTTATTCATTAAATAGTCCTAGGATACTTTTAAAGCATTAAGAGGGAGTTGAGAACATTCGGACGGGATTATGTAAAAACGCGCAATACATCTGCTGCTTTTCTTGCACCGTTTTTTTCCCTCATACCACCAATCCAAACATTTTTTTTTTAATTATTGAAAATTTGAGGGGAAATATTAATGAAATTTCCTCCTTCTTTTCTACGCCACAATTGAACTCAAGTTTTTCTTGAAAGTTTAAAATTTTAAGTTTTCCCTTATTCTATTTGAAAATTTGATCCCAAACTTTCAAGAATCAATGAAATGGCACCGCATTCTATTTATATTACAATGAAAGAAAAAGGTCGGTCTTGGAAAGACCAGCAACTTCGTATATTACCACAAAATCCCAAAAATAGCTCTTCCATTCAGTAACCCTCCATCCTCCCCTCCCCCTTTACACAAAAATGGATTTTTCCAAAATCTCAAATGTATGCACCTCTCCCTGTAATTTTTTCCATCTCATTTTTGGCTGTGCTAAAACACCTTTGGTTTCCCCAATATTCAGGTTTTTCTTTTCTACCAGAAGAAATTAAGTCAACAATACTTTAAAATGAAAAGCAGTTATTACCCGCAAGTTTTTAATCGGTTTCAGAAATGTATTAGACCCACTTTGTCAAGACGCCTTTTGATATAATGCAATAGTGCAGATTTCTTTCTTTTGTTCATACTTTTTGGGGAGAGAAAAAAAAACACAATTTTTTCTTACAAAGTCACTTTAGCAATAGAAATTTGACGACAATCATGAAATAAAATTCGACATAACGAATATTTCAACTTAACGAACTTCGGCTTATCGAAAAGAAATAACAATAAAACTCCATTCAGTTAGACAGGAATAAAGATTCACTTCAGCTTATCGAAGTTTTGGCTCATCGAAATTCGACTCACCGAATTTTCGCTGTAATTCCAAAACCTATGTATCACAAATCCTCAGATCCAAAAGTGTGCATTATATCAGTGTTCTACTATATGACCCTATGTGTTTAATAAATGTTGATTCATTGACTACTGGGCTTTACAAGAGCAACCTATATTTCTTTTTTTCAAGGATATTGTACTTTGCTGATTAAATTGATTTCAATTTCATACAGATTTTAAAATGTTTAATAAGGTTCGTGGTTGATTTGTAAATGTTTTGAGCATATATCAAGCAGGAGTGCGGAAAATGTTTCCTTATTGAAATTTCCCCCAATCCATGTGAAAATTTTCCCAAAATTTTACAATATATATCAATTTGAGAATTAATTAAATATTGCCATACGTATAGAAAATTCTGTGATATAGAAGTCACAAGTGATATACTGAGTAATCTGCATGTACTTGGTACTCGGCCAAAACAGAGTAGTAAGAGAAAAGTTTTAAGTGCTAAAAAAGCATTTGAATATAAATTTGTAGCATGCAATCTTATATTTCTGTTTGACTCATTAAATATGACTATATTTTACAACTTAAGAACAGCTCCAAATAAAAATCAAGATAAAGTTAAATCATGCTATGAGCTATGAATTTGTTGTTTCTTTTCTACCAGCCTTTATAGACCTTCAAAGTTTTTTTTTTTTTTTTTAATGATGAAAGTTAAAGAAAAACATGGCACTTTAACTCTAGTCAAAATTTTTTACTAACAAAAGTTGTTCATGACTGTCAGACTTTTAATATAACAAAGAGCAATAATAATGTACAAAACTACTTTTAATTTTGTTTCTATTAATTATATCCCCCCCATAAGCTAAGTTTTATACATAGTATTTATTAACAAATGCACATTAACCAATAAATATTTTGGTTAACTTTTGTGTTTAACTAACAATTCAGAAATTGCAATCTCCCACTGTCTTTGCAAATGTTGTCAATTATTTTGGATGTTTTATAAATTTTAAGTCTCTTTTTTGATGAAAAACAAGTAAAGTGATAAGCTCCACCATGAAAATGTCTGTTTAGAGATTCTCTTAACAGTTCTGTTGCTCTATGTAGCGGAGATCCATTCCACAATATGAAAACTTCATGAAAGAGTCAAATTTTAAAGTTAGGTTATTGATGTGGTTTCCATTCACAGAACCAACAGATTCACATACAGACTCACTGCAGATTTTCAAGCAGTTTCCCATGAGGTAGACTAGCTCTAGCACATCAGTGCACACATCCGAATTAGTAAAAGCTTCTTTTATTACCCCACTGTCTAATTCTATAATTGTTGGTTTACTTTCAGAGTTCATAACTTTTTCGCTGAACTCCATTTTCAAAATGTCCTCTTTCAAAGTCTTCCATTGATCAAAAAGGCATTTCTTATCAGTATACTTTAATTCTTTTCTGTTTATACTCACCCATTCAGCGAGAAATTGTAGTTACTCTTCCACAAATAGAGGATCTTCATTTGACTCTTTTGTAGGGTTCAAAAGTTGTTCGCTAGTGAAGCACTGTCTCATATACTTGACAATGTTCAGCTCACTTATCCTATGCTTGAGTTGTTTGATAATTATTGAGTAGAGATTTTTAATTCTTTTCCTCAGGAGTAAGAAACACTCATTTTGTGGGACATTCTTTAGTGCTTGACAACTTCTTGTTTTTCGGGAACAATCATCATCAACAGTCTTGATAATGTTGATTTTGAAATCTTCAATTTCTTTGAAGAGTGAAGGGAAATTAGCTCCTTTTACACTTCCAGCTGTCATTTCTGCTTCCATTTCAACTAGAGACTTCATGAAACTCTCAAAGCAATGAAAAATTGTCCAAATATATGCATTTACATTTTGGACTGTGCAACTGAAGTTTGTGACCAATTCCAGGATGTCTCTTGCAGCTAGTAATTGGAAGATGAAATCAAGATCAGTTTAGCTCCAACGAGTAAGTTCTTGCTTCAGCATTATTCCTTTTAAAATTAGAAGTCCTGCGTTTCTGTTGTAGGTTGGTGAAAAACACTCGAAAGTCCCTTTCAAAAGCCTTGTAAACCAAAACCTAACATTGTACAAATCTCCTTTGTTGGAATGATTTAGGATTTAAATAATCAATATCTATCTCATGAGCAATTTTGATTAATTGTTCATAGCCAATACCCCAATTGTATTTTTTCATTACATTCCCATCAATATGTGCCTGAGCATTTAGCCAAGATTCAACATTGCAGACATCTTTTAAAACAAGCTTTGAGCTATATCCCTAAGGAGATGAAAAATTCTTGATCAATATCTGAACAAAAACTAGTTTTTTGTCCACTGAAAGATCAAAATATTGTCCATCAAAAGGTATCCCATTAAGTTGTGAATTTAGTTTTATTTTGAAGTTATCTAAGGTAGATTTTTTTTATTTTTTTTTCAATCTCACAATGGCATCTTCATTGTGAGAAGTGCCAGAGGGAGAAATATCTATTGCAATACACCTCTGAGCACCATCAACTAACGTAATCAGACAAGTAATTTGATAATTTCTGTATTGTTTTCTTATTTTGTCAGCTTTAATAGAAATTAAAGGTAGTTGATTGGTCACTTAATTAATAGAACATAAAAAAATCTACAACTTTTGATTTCATAGTTAAAAAAAAATATTTTTTCTAAATGTGCTAAAAAATTCCCTAGAATGCTTCAGTTCACCAATATCTGCATTATTTAATTCATTCATGCTTAGTAGCCTTACAAAAAACTTGCTGCCGCTACCTTTAATAGCAGTGTAAGCTGTTCTACCAACTTTTAGCTCAATCTTTTCTTCATGGATTTCTTTTTCCTTGAAATTTTGAAATGCCTTTGAAATTTTGAAATTTTTTGCTTTGATTTTCTTCAATCAATTGTTGCCCTTCTGGCTACGATAATTGACCAAAATGAACTTGTTTTCAAAACTGCCACATCTTTAGGCACATTTTTATAATTTGTTACTCATGATGTGCATTCTATCATTTATGCTTCTTCTGGAATGCATGGCATTAGAGCACATATTTGTGTTACAGATTTGCTAACTCTTATAAGTTTGAGTTTTGCTTCAAACCTCCTCTATCTCTAGAGTCTTGACAGAAGTTGATTCTTGCTTGAAATGTTTACTTTTATTTTTTTTGGAGAATTACACCAACGTTTTTATTTAGAGACAAAAATGCCTGATTTATTGAAGAGAGTTGGTTATTGATGCTTGTATCATTATATCAATTTCAACAAAATCAGTATTTTGGGAAGAACTAGGGGAAATTTCAACAGCTGGTTTATGTTGCAAGTCTACTTTCTTTAATTTAGTACTCGGTTTATCAAGGTGATTTTCATCATCATTCAATGACCTTTTTGAATTATACAGTTCAACAGGTTGATTTTGGCCTGCATTCAAAGATGCTTTCACATTAGCAGTTGCAAGTAATACTGACTCCCTTGTTTTTTTTTTCTCTATGCCATTCCACCCCGTGCTTAGAGAATGTGTGAGAGGTTGCTATTAAACATTGACATTGTATACTTTTACAAGGCAATAAATTATAATATGTAAAGAACTAGGAAAATTTATTTAAAAATTATATTCATCAACATGCACACATTCTCCTAAGAGCATTACACGACGCTGAGAATAAGATCGTTGCAACAAGCATTACTCTAAATACACGTGAGAGAGCATCACGAAGGGTTACCACGGTCCCGCCGTGCATGCCAACAATACAGGTCACAAGTTACGAAAAAAGCATTGAGGCAAAAGACGAGTGCTAAACATTGCAGCAACCCTCTCGGGGGAAAATACATTATGCGCATGCACGTCCAAAAGAGAAATTGCATTACATAAGCACCTACGATCCATTGTATACAAAGTAGCGATTGGCTACACAAATGAAAAACAATCTACGTATGGGTGCAAAAAGGAAAAGTTGATAACATGGAAGAAGGAATACAGTAAACATTTTTCGGTAAAATTTTTCAGTCTTGCAGAATGTTTTGCATTGAATCTGCAAAATTTCCCCAAAGGACTAAAATTTCCCCTGATCCTAGATCGCCGGATTGGACATATTCTGCACCCGTGGTATGGAGTAGTTTTAGTACAAGAACATGTTGTCATAACATGGGTTTGACTAGGATTTTACATGTAACTAATTTCAAGAAAATGAGTTTTTAAAGTAGGTTTGCATATTTTAGCAATCTTTAAATATCGTTTCGAAATAACTTTTCAAATTCTTCTTGTTTTAGGTTTGAGGATAGGCACGTAAACCAGTCATGACATTGTTTTGCATCTTATGTTCTGTTACCTTATAAAGAAAGCCATTTGTTACAAAAAAAAAAATCAGTTAGAACCTGGTTTCAAGTTAGATCAAAAATGCCATTTCATGAATTAATAAATGACACACTGTACAAAAATTTTCCACTTTGTTTCTTTAATGTGAACTGTGGAATTTCTTTATAGAATAATAAAAATTACAAAATATTTTAAGAATAATGGAGTATCTTGAGAACAAACATTCACACTAGCAAAATCAGTAAAATATTCATTGTAAAGTGGATAAATATCAATTATCTTTGAACATAAAAAAAAGAAAAGAAAAGAAAAACCTTGCAACATAAAAAGTTGTTAAAGCCTGAGTATATCTATGTAAGATGAAACTAAAGTTTTAATTATATCCTACTTTAATTGTCTTTTAGATGCTAGGCAACGCAGCTCTTTTTTTCTTTTATGTTTTCACCACTAAAAAATAGCATCAATTTGAACTTATAATTATAGAAAGAAACATATAATAAAACAATATTTGATGATTTCCATCAAACATTTGGTGTTAAATAATGTCAGGAGCACATTTTCATGAAAGTAACATTTTGCAACTTAGCCTTTTCTAACCATTCATTTTTTATCTATAGGGGACTGTGGGGCAAAGTGAAATGTCAAAATATTTACTCCACTTTTAACGCCACTTATCTAGAAATATTTTAACTATGTTGTAACATATGTAGTCTATTCCACTCAAGAAAAAAATCCCTCTGAAAATCAAAGCATATGACAATACAAGCAATTTTCAAAAATTGATACTCAAATAGTAAGTCAAAAAATGTTTTGATATTATCAAATTATTTATTTCTTGTTATTAACGTTTTATATAATAATTGGGACCTTCTAATATTCGATGCAGTATTCACTTAGTTAATATTTAGCTTTTTTGTATTTTTCACTATCAGTCAAGTGCATGTGGGTTGAAGTGAAGTAGTACATTTTGCTTATATACTCATTCAATATACTCATTGCTTTCTGTAATCATATGACAATATCTTACAGGGATGCATATGTCCTCTTTGCCCCTCCACTTATTATTTTCTCCACTAAATTTACGATAAAGCAATCATAGTTTTAAAGTTCAGTGTCAGCATTTTACAAACTTGTTGTTACTTTGTAAAGTTAAATGCAGTGTAACCCCAATTTTACATTTCTCACGAAACTGGGTTAAAAAAGCATAAAATATGGGAAATACATAAAAAGCAAAAATAAAATAGAAAAAAACTAAAGGTAGTAAAAATGACTCTTTCAAACTATAAGATATATATTTTACGATAAGAACATTATCATACATACAATTTTAGATCATTTTAACACATTTATTTGCATTTCAGGCATTCAGGTTGAAAAAAGTCCATAATAGTGGATTGTTTTTTAGTCATTGAGTTCGAAGTAAATGCAGAATCTTCCAGGATTGGAATACTTTGAAATTTTTTTTCCTGTTCTTTATGAGGAAGAAAATAGTCTTTTACTATTTTTAAGCTCTTCAGTGCAATATTGAAAGAAGGGAGGGGTTGTGCTTCCAGTTCTTCTTGTTCTTCTTGATTGGCAGACAAAAAATCTATAAAGTGGGCTATGGGTGGATCAGTAGCATTTCTGTTGTCATAACTATTAACTTTACATTGTGAATCATCATTAAAAAATCACAAATGATTTGAAACTTATTTTAGAACATTCGTTTCTTTCTCTTTACTTCCCAGGAGAAACTTAAAATGCAGGAAATTCACAAATAACGAATTTACAATCAGGGTTAAATTAACATTATTGGTATACAGAAAAACTGCGACCTGAGGGTAAAATGAAATGCAGGGGAAAATGTAGATTCAGGGAACATAAAATTAGGGTTTCACTGATATCACAATAAAGGCATTTCATCAAATCATACTTTAAAATTTACAATTTTTAATGAATTTACAAAGTTATTTTATGTTGCATAAGCAAAATGTTTTACTCAATAAATGTATTGCCTGTGCGTCATAAAATAGGCACCCCGATTTCAAGAAATTTAACTCATATTATATTTTTTTAATCTGACCTTCGAATGGTTAACTGTGAAAGCCAAGGCTTCGAAACTTCTTTAGTTGCAGGTCGTATCAATTTCATTAATCTCTACATTTTAAAAATATTATCAATTTTTTAAAATAAAAATGTAAAATTATGCATTTTAAAAATTTATTCAAATTAGTATGCCTAAATACATTACTTAATGTAAATATTATATTTTAATAAATTAAAGCACAATGACTGCAGCTTGATTTTGGAAGAAAATATTTTGCTAATTACTTAATACCTTTGTAATCTTTTAGTAAATTTATTTTTTGAGGGGGCAATCAGATGACCATTGAATGATCAATTTTTCATCACCACTTTTTTCAATAATTGCTCTGTGGCTGATGGTGACCTCTAAATTTTGCTCATTAGTTAACTGTTACTTTAAATATAATGCATATAGGTTATTTTCAAGCTAAGTTTAATGCTCAAGAAATATTTTCAAATGAAGAAAAGAATTTAATACTTGTAGAAACTAAGAATATTTATTGTTCATTAGGAAGGTCCATTTGGACAACATGAGAGGTTTTTAACAAGTGATTTGGTATCTAACTCATTGTTCATCATCTGTCTTCATCAAGGAAAAAAAGCAAAGCAAACTTTGCTTTTAAATTTTTCACTTTCAGAACAAATTTGCAAAAATGAAGTTTGTCTCGAATTTTACTAACAATTCTCCCAGTTTAGTATGATTTGCAGTGAAACTTCATTTGAAACTGTTACATTATAGAACTTGGTCTATATGTGATCTACAATTTGATTAAGAAGCTTCATGTTCCAAAAACTAACTAAATTTGCCTTACCCTTGAAGTAAAAAGAAGGTTGCATTTTCAGTGTAAATGGATATTGTGTTTTGTATGCCACATGTGGACATGAAAGCTGTGGCATTGTAGCTGCTCTTTTGAATTCTGGTTTTCAGAAGAGGAAAGATGCAAAAAGAAAAAAAAAAGGTTTTGGTCCTATGTAATTGCCAAATACCAATAAGTAAGAACTTGGTAAATGTTTTCAAGAAAAAAACAAAAAACAACAAGCATTTAAAAACTGACAATATCATGTGCCAAAAATAAAACAAAAGGAAAGGGACAAAACTAGTCCCCATAAGACCAAAACTATTTTCCATAAGAACTAAGTGTAGTGATTAAATTTAAAAAAACAAAAGACAAAAAAAAAAAAAAAAAACAATGTGTTAGTAATGTAATGTGCATCAGTCTATCAATTTAAAAGGAAATAATAGAGATTTGATTGTTGTTACAATCAACGGAGTAAGCTGTTTTGCTATTCTAGCAGGCAAAGCTATGGATGTGTTCTAACTGAGCAATTCACACTTTGTGCTAGGCACTTAAATATCACAGGCCCAATAGCAGAAACTGTGCGATGCTGCTGTGAATGTCACAAATTCTTGAGAAAGTCTTGTGCTTTTTTCATAGTTGGAAGAGAAAAAAAATCCTAAACATTTTAAAGCAAAAAATCTCTAATTTCAGCTAATGAAGATTTTTACCGTATATGGTATTTCCTGAAATGCTATGGAAGAAAGAGATTCAATTCTTTGAAGTCCCTCAGAAAGGCCCCGTTAGCAATGAGGCATAAAATTCATCCTTTAATGGCAAAGATAAAAATTAACTAAAAGGCCACTTTTTTTTAAAAGTTACATATAAGGACATAAGATTCTTAAGAGCCCACTCCAAAGACGATTGGTTTTAATCCTAGTAGGCATTTGTTAATGACGCTTCAGATTAATGAACAAAAATGAAAAGAAAATAGTAAAAGCTCTCATTACAATGATGAAAACATTCAAAATAACTGGTTTTTATTTAATGTCACTAAAGTTGGATTTTGTAAGAGTATTAAAATGAAATGTTTTAATTAAGTAATGGTCATTGTATTCATGTATTCTTTCTGAACATGCTAGTGTCTTGTGTGCATTGTTACTGATGAAATTTTATTACTTCCGTGTCGCCTCCATTTTTACGGCTATATTGAATTACTGGCAGCCACTCAAAATTCTTGTATGATGCAGGACAGCTGTCCGCAAATGAGAGTTGCTCACACATTTGGTCACTCTGCTGTAACTGCAGAGGTGAGATTTTTCCTGCTTTTGTGTGAACTCTGACCTTTTCTATTGTTTTTTAAACCTTTCCTCCTTTTGTTTTGCCTTTTCCATGTTTTATGAAAGATTCTGATTTTCCTTCATTTTCAGCATGCACCAAGTTTAACATGTGGTGCATTTTGCCCAATATTACTCTATATTGCATACACTGGAGCTTAGACACTCTCTTTTAGTTCATAGTTAAATTTTTTGGTCCTTTGACCATATTTATTGAATCCTCCATGGCTGATGAGCTCTGGATTCATACTTTGTCTTTTCCTATTAAATATCTGCTTGCAATTTTCCTTTTTCTCATCATTATTTTATATAAATTGTTTAATATTTGGCTTGCATATATATATATATATATATATATAGAGAGAGAGAGAGAGAGAGAGAGAGATTTCAACCTGCAAGACCTTTATTTTCGCAACCGTTAGTGCTAGATGATACTTCCAATTGCAAAAAATGTTCAAAATCAGATGCAGAGTTGAGATACTGAAAATTTGAAGAGAAAATAAAAATTAGTCAAAGAAAAAAATAATAATTTTTTATATGGGCCCCAGGTCTCTTAACTTATGTTTAAGGAAATATTCCCCATGAAAAATAATTCCAACACAAAAAGTTTGAAACTAGTACAACCAGTATTCACTGAGATATGAAATGTATTGTTTTTTGACATACACCGCTTTACACTTGCCATCAATAACACCTTTGGGGAAAAATGTTGCAGTTAACAAATGTTTAAAATTATATCTGTGTATAAAGTGTGAATTTTCATCTTGTTCAAGGTTTTGCAATGTGTGTTTGCATATTATGGCAAAACATTTGCATTTATTTTTGAATAGCAATGAAAAATATAAATACCTTGTTTTTCTTACTTTGACGACCTGTCATTCTTCTGAAAGGGCGATAAGTTCCATTCTCATCTTCTGTATGGTCCTGTAAAACTTTGAACTGGAATATCTCCTTGCATTTTGGTTGCACAAGTATCTCGTTTTTTGTGTCAGTAATAGTTTTCAATGGAGATTATTTCTATAAATACTATTGAGGGGACCTAGGGCCCTGATATAAAGTTAAATTTTGTATATTTTTTGACTTTTTTTTTTTTTTTTTGTTTTGTGCTTCAAACTTTCTATATCTTAACTCTGCATCTGATTTTGAACATTTTTGCAATTGGAAGTATACATCTAGAACTAACGGTTGCAAAAATAAAGGTCTTGCAAATTAAAACGGAACATCCTGTATATACATACAATACATAAAACAAATAATAATATACACAATGGATCAATATTGAGTTATAATATGGGGTTTCAAATATATGTATTGCTCCTGAAAAGAAATGATGCATACTATTTGCAATAATTGTTTTCACTAATTATTTTATATTTTAACAAGTCATATATTTTGTTTTCAGAGAAATTTGTGAATTATTGAGTACTGCTTAAGGCAAGATAGTGTACAAACAGATTGTTGAAGCTACATCTACTGGATTACAATGATGTACTGTCTAGTGAGTGAGTGTATCATGCTTTGACAGTTCTAGAATTTAGTGTGTGTGTGAAAGAATAAAGAGTAGATGTGTGATAACACTCAAATTTGTTCATGCTTTATAATTGTGCACAACTTAATGATCAAAATTTCTCATTTTACAAACAGCATTATTGCACCATTTTAAAGTCTTGATGGTACTAGTAGCTCTGGTAGGGGCTGTTATATAGCATGATTTAGAAAAACAGTTCAGTGAAAATCTACCTAGGATCTGCACTTTAAATGCATTTTATAAGAAACTTTAAGAAGTCAACTTGCATCCCTTTGCTTTTCACTACGTCATATGGCCTTTTCCATTCATCCTGTGTGATGAATAGCGCCAGGTACTCGAAAAGTAATATTGTTTGGAAAAAGACTCCATAAATAAGTTAAGCAAAGTGGAATAAACTTCTTATAGGCATCCTTAAGCTGCTACTGTTTTTATTTCTCAAAAAGAAAGCTTGGAATTTCACCTTGATTGTTTATTTTGTTTTTATTCTTCTATACTTGCTTTGAATTGCTTCTTATCTATCATTCATCCTGAAATTCTTGAAAAATACTAGGTACTAGTTGATGTACCTACTTTGCAAATCAAAACTCCTTTCAAACCAACTTCTAAGATGTGGTAGCAACAAGCTAAATACAAAAACTTTTTCTGTAACAAACTGTACTCACAAAACGCGAGTTTGTACTGCAGAAAGGAGCCATAAAATGACTGTCATTTTAAGGAAAGCCCTAACAAGTCCTCGTCTAAGAACACAGGCTACTATCCTGGGAATCGTAGTTTTTTCTTTCTCTTTAGGGTTGAAAACCCTTACAGGACTGGAGCGCTGACCACCGAGGAGGAAAGCAACGTTCCGTATTTATGGCCTCTACAGCTAATTTCATAAGTTTTACATGCAGATATTTGTTTTAGCTTTGAGTTTTAGAGACATAACTATAGTACAGTGAAATCCTGTTACAACAAACTTCAAATTACCAGAAATTTTCTTCGTCGTAACGAGGTTTTAGTAGTAATGAAATTCAAGCAACGTAATGGAAATCAAATCGGAGCTGAAAATTTCTTTTGTTGAAACAGATATTTCGTTGTATCAGTATTCGTTGTAACGGGATTTCACTGCATTTATTTCTGATAATATTGCTGTTTTTGCTCTGATAGCTTAACATTGTAAGGGGTTACAATAATTAACTAAAAGAAGCAATACAATTTATATTATAATGATTTGTTCTTTTTACGCGATTTTGAGGATATTAGCTACGACCTGACTTGAAAAATCCTGAATAATGTTCAATAAATTTTTACAAGAATTTAGATGAAATTAGACTTAAAGAGAATAAAATTCCCTTTAAAATGAGACCAGAACGAAGTTTCTAGAATGAATAGTTTTGGTTTTATAGATGAAAAACTACAATTTTTTGGTAAAAATTACTGTTTTTCGTAACTTTACCCTCTTTGCGGCATGTGTTAATATCATCGAAATGACTTGAAACTTTGCAAATCACATTTTGTAGTCTATTGGCACATTTTAGGGGGGTGCCGCAAAAGATTAGTTGAAAAAAGTTTTTCCCCATGTATCCTATGATTTACCATTTGAATAAAATAAGCTTGTAAAAAGGACTCTGACATTCTATGCATGCTTATTTCAAACTGATCTGCTTGAGTATAAAACTGGTGCATTTTTTAATAAATGGTAAAAAAAAACTTGACAAGAAGAAATTTAACATAAACCAGGGATACTTTGAATCAAGGAGAACATACATTCAGTGCAATTAAATCTGTACTAGTGAAATGTATCATTAAAATGAGGAAATCGTTAAATCGGGTATCATTAAATCAAAGTTATACTGTATATAATTATAAAGTTTAGTGTGCAAATATTAAAACATTTTCCTCAAACAAAGTACATAGAAACTTTAATTTCATCATTGTATTTTAGTTTACCAAATGTCCCTTCCTGGCTATGCAAAAGCATTCTTATGAGTTGCTGTCAACTTCAGCATTGTGTGATAAAGCTGCCGCACTCTACTAAAGGTAGGCAAAGTATGTATTCTATTGATAGTGCATGGATAATGTTTGTAAATATTTATTTAATCCATGTAATTCATTTTAATGTTTCTTTCTATAACATTCAATATATATCCTTCTTTTTTTTTTTTGTCTATTTATTCGAAACATGGATGATAGACAACAGTAAGAAATCAAAGTAAAGCAAAAAGATTGAAGACAGGCATTTGGCACCACTTAGTTACCTAGATTTAAAAATCAATTTTAATTTTTGAATTTTTAGCCTTTCTTACTTTTTTCTCCTATTTTTTTCAAATAATCTTTCGTGAGCAGTTTATTTACAAAATGATAGACAGTCAGGAATTTGTTGTTGTACCAAAATTATTTTGATATATGCAGGGCTCATTTGCATCCCATTTTTCTTACTTTTGGAAAAATCCTTCCATTGAAAAGAAATTCTTACTTTTTTAGCTTGAATTTTTTTCAGAAGAAGTTAAAAATTTGCTGTAATTTGTATAGTACAGTATAATCCCAATTTAACCCTCATTGCATATGGGTCAGTTTTTATACAATGATGGACAATTGCTAAGGGCGAATAGCAATAGCAGGGTTAGCAACCACAAAATGGAAGGTAAGGAAATATGGAAATAAGCATAAGTTTGGGACACAGTAAAACGTCTTGTGAGTATGCAAATGTTAGACTCATGACGTTGCTGGTTACATGATAGTGCTGATAAGGCGTTGGGGCCAATCCGATAGTGATAAAGGATTGGGCGTTTGATGACCATTGTTGTTGAAAAGCAACGTTTTACGGGAAAGAAACAATAGATGAACTTGCATTTTTTTGGTATGTCTTTCTGACATCCCTTAGATGATTTTATGGGTGGCCCTGCCATTGGCAACATCAAAGAAGGGCAGAAAAAGTTAGGTGTTGCCAGGGAGTTCGACATCAGCCACAGGGTTGTTTCGATAGTTTGGAAATTATTTCAAACCTGCGCAACACAGCTACTGAGGTAGCAAAGGTTGTGTAGCAAAGGTGAGGCAGTGAGTTCCTGCTGCTACTAGCAAGCAAATATCCCGAAAAACTGTAGCCAGACATTTGAATGCAGTAAGACTATACACCCGTCTGTTTGATTTGTACATCCCATTGTCTACAAGTCGGTGTTTTCCTTGTTTGTAATGATGTCTTCATCATCCCTATTGGAGAGAAGTCGACGGAGCTTGTGTACTATTCTCAGATGAAAGCAGGCTCAGTCTGTTGTCTAATTGTAGACAACAACTAACCTGGCATGCGAGTTGTACAGCATACAAGCCGGCAAACATAAAAGAAAAGGACTAGTATCCTGCAAGTTGTGTCATGGTATGGGTAAGATTATGATCAATGGCTGTATGTCACTCTTCTGCTTCCAAACAAGACTATGACAGCTACTGATGCATTAATGTTGTTCTACTGCCTCATGTTCTCTTATTCTGTGGCGCTGTAGGCAATAAATTTGTTTTCTTGGATGGCAACGTAACATGTCTTTAACAATCGCAGTCCAGGAGTGTCTAGCTCACTTAAAATATTCAACCAATCAGGTGGCCAGCACCATGTTCTATAGATCTGAATCATATTGAAAATATTTGGGATGCTTTTTGGAACAGACTTGCTGGTAAACAACCCCCTCCAATAAGCAAGGACACCCTTACCCTGACTGACAGAAGAATGGAATAAATTACCCCAACAGCTGCTGGATAATCTTGTGTGAAACATCACATGACGTGTGAAAGCTTGCATCGCTCTCTGTGGTGGCCATATCCCATATTGATATCTAATGGTGGAATGCCTGGGGACGGTAATTTCATTTATTCACTTTTATGTATTCAGCCCAAAATGACTGTTTGGTCCTTTAAACACTTTTCAACACCTTCTGGATTTCAGGGCACAATAAATTATCGTCATTGCAATGCTCTAGAGTTAAGGCATAAGTTTATTTCACTTACCATCGAATTACACTTACTTTTTTACTCGCTACATAACCCATTGGAATCCGTCCCTAGCAATTACCCACCAGTGTACTTTCCAGTTCTAAATCACGAGGCAATTTTTTAATATTTTCTTTGTATACATATCTTACAATTCACATCTTAATCAGTTGTTTCAAAATAATACAAGAATCATAATAGCTTTTAAGCTTAAGAAAAATATCCGACTGTTTTTTCTCTTAGTTTCTAAATTATAACCATTCAAAGTTTGAAAATTTTTCATAAGACACTATATTTAACAGCTTGTAACTTAAAAAGGGGATCTAACTTTCACATGAAATTTGTCAAGGAAATACATCTACATGTAATGTTTACAATCTGTGAATTTCCTTCTGTTACTGAAATTGGTCTATGAAATAGAGAGAAATCTTGAAATCGCAGAAATTATTATCAACCTTGAAGAACCTTGTTAGTCTTATTTCACATTGAAAAGCATTAGGAAGCATTAGAAATTTGAAGAGCATTAGAAAATATGTGAGCATTTGCACACTTATTTACATTTCAAAATTAATCTTTATGATTTATTTACAGAAACATTTAGAGAGGGTGGAGGGATTATTCATGAAGACAAAATGACATAATGCCACTTCCTATCATCTTCATGAATAATCCCTCCACCCACTATAAATGCCTCAGTAAATAAATCATAAAACATTGAAGTGAAGTAATTTAAAAATATCAATAACAGTGTTCTAGTGTTTTTCAGTGCATTTTAGTGTGAATTATGCCTTACAAAACCCTTCACAGTTGATGATCATTTCTGCAGTTCCAAGTCTAGCTCATAGACAAATTTGAATAACAGAATGAAAATCACAAATTGTAAACATTATATATAGAATACTTTCCATGGCAAATTTCATGTGGATGCTGCTTCCCCTTTTTAAGTAATGAGTGGTCAAAAATAGTCATTTTTGAAAATGTTCAAAATTTGAATGGTTATAATTTAGAAACAAAGTGAAAAAACAGTTTCATAGTTTTTGGAGAATTTGATTGTGTATTGAAATACCATATGGGTCATTCCATATCAAATCATCTAGCCACAAATGAAAATGAAACCCATGGTCTCAAATTTCAATGATTTTTTTTTTTTTTTTCATTTGTTCCATTTACCATCACAATTAACCTTGTGATTTTTTTTTTTTTTTTGATATCTTGAATACTTTTTGAGACATTAATTTTTGAAAATGTATTTAAAAACATTTTTGCTTTTCCAAGAAGTGTTGCGCTAATGACATAGGTAAAGCAAAATATTTATAACTTTGGCAATTTTCATGATATCACAAATATTTTTTCACTAGAAGGTTTAGAATAATTTGCAGAATAAGAGAAAAAAGTATTTGAAAATAGTGAAACTTCTATGAACAACCACCTCTATATAGACACCACCTCCATTAACGACCACTTTTCTGAGGAATAGATTTTACCCCGTATATACCCAATGTTAAAATACCTCTGAGAAAGACCACTGAAACCTCTCACAAGGACCGGCAAATCGTATAACTCATCATTGACAAATATATAGGAATTTATGTTAGAGAAAACCCAAAAAGAGAGAGAGACAACAAAGGAAAAGCAAGAGAACATTTAGTCCGTACACAGATCAGTTTTCTCTTGTTAGTCAAAGTGGAACTAAACCAGAATAAGGGATTAAAATTTATTATCTTGTGAGTCCAAACATGTTCCTCTCTAGCACTCCCTGTTTTGAATCTCAAAAAAGTTCACTAAAAGGAGGCCTTTTTTTTGGACCTTGGGAAGCTAAGGTGTCACATGCAAGGTCAAAGGGTTGAGGCAAGTCATGCATGTGCCCCTGTCATTGCAGGAGGCGGATAAGAATCCAAGTTCTCTAAAAAGGTGTTTTTTGGAATTTCTTAGTTGCTATCAGGAGAGGGGGGGTTAGAACGAAGCATTCCTAGTTCATTAGAGAGGTCAAAATCTACTTTTAGCACATTTTGAATAGCTCAAGAATTGGTTTCAGTGAAGTTGCATTCTGCATTTCATCACCATACATTGCAGTCAAAATGTCAAAAAAGTTTATCTCATACTCGAGAAACTTGTGGAAGTCATAAACTTACATGAGAAAGGAAATTACCTTTTTTTTTTTTTGTTGCCTTTCAGGTACTCGGATTCCAATGAGGAAGATGAAGGTGGTGACAATGCTAAGTTGAGAGATACTGCCCAGACAGCACAACTTGGTCCTCCTCAGGCCGTCCGAATAATGTAATTTCAGTGCATCTTCAAAATAATAGGTATCCTCAGGACGTTTAAATTTTATCCCGCAGTGATTCTAGGACATCCCAGGGACCAGTGAATGTCCACTAATTATGCATCCTCAGATGATCAGAAGGATGTCTGACTTGGATGAGCGGCTCTCCCGAGGACTAAAGCATTTTGTGATTTTCAGGACGTTTTTAAGACAACATCCTCAGGACGTCCAGATGACAACATTCATTCACCTTTGGGCTATCTTTCGGACAAAATTTATGGTTCATCCACAGTACATCAAATGGACTATATTAATTGTCCAAAAGATATCCTTCAAACTACATGCGTCTATTCTTAGGACAACAATTGGCTCCCCCTAGGATGAATTGCCCTGATTTTTAAAGCACACTTCTGCTGGAATAAGGCATTCTATAAACAAAGAAAACTAAATGAGTACATAACTTAGAAATCATTTTTGTTCTCGAAAAGCTATTCTAATCTTCCTGAAATTAAAAACATTTGTACTTTTTTTGTCTTCTTTAATATATTTGCCCACATTTTTAGCTCCAGAAAGCTGCAAGTCATTGTTTTCAGAAGAAGGGAAAAAAAAATTACTAAAGCACAATTTATTCTATTATTTTTCGTTCTTTTTTGTGATTTTGTCAGCAGATTCCATTGCTCTGAAATATATGTTTTTTTTAACTTTTTAGTCAAGTGGGTTTTGAGGAAAAAGAATTTTATCACAACATCCAATATATTTACATATAATTATTTTATATTGCACGGGTTTATTTCGATGAGGACTACAATCTGAGTGTCTTGCCTTTGTTACACATCTGGGTCATTCCATACAGATTCAACGGATGAGTGCGCTCGACCACTTTTATTTTTTCTCTAACCTTAATCCTTTACTTTTTAGAGGTCGTCAAAAGTCATTTTCGTAGTCTAAAATGGGACTTTTAGACCTTTGCATTTTGGTCCAAATCTAATTGAATACAATCATGGCAGAACATTTTACATTTTGATGTTAAAAGTACATTAGATAATAGTCTCACACACTGAGTTATGTAGCTGTAATTTAATAATTAAAATAATGGCAGCAGGCCAAAGTTCAAGGTCAAATGTAAAATTTTTACTCATTTTAAAGGGTCATAACTCAATTAGGGGATAAAAAACACAAAGTGAAATATGGCAAAAACTAATCACTAGAGTCACACTAATGAGAAAATATAGCTTTATTTGTGTGTTTGTTTACCCTTTATAAATTACAGCCCTTAAAAGATCAGAAAATTGAGAAAAATTACATTTTTAGACCCCTGTAAACCAAAAGGGGATGGAATTAAAATCTCTTGGCCAATTGAATATTCCATTCAAGTACGATACATGTTATATATATTGTTTTGTGTATTTGATTTGTAAAAAAGATACAGGTCTTTGAAATTGAGCAATGTTGCTAGTTAATTTACGCACTAAAACATAAATAAAAAGTGTGAAAACTTTATTGCACTTTCTTAAATGGCCTATATAATATATTATACTGGAAAACGATATTTTAAGTATTAAAAAACTATTTTAATTTGATAACTTAGAAATATTTGGACATGAATGAGTAGTTCATACTTGATTGCCAGCTTAAGTAGTTAATTTATAGACTATCTACACACACAAATTTTCAATACACATTAACATATCTAAATTGCCTTAAACATATGCAAAAACATTATATATACAAAATTTAAAGTTTAAAAAGCACATTTTTTATTTCTTGCTTGAGTGTAGTTTTGAAAAAATGAACTCACCTAGTAGTCCTCTAGTTGTAATGGTGACTCAAGTATATGGCGTTTTGGAATGCTTTACCAAGGCACATTTATAATTTGATACTTTAAAAATGTACTAGGAGCATGACAATGACAGGAGTTCTATATTTAGTGATCAACACAAACTGTGTAATAACTTTTTTGACAATAATGGGCATTTTCTTTTGATAATCTTTTTAGTAACACACTATTCTTCATACCTATTTCTAGGGGACAATAATTTTACAGAGATAATATGTAAATACGATGGCATAAAGCAGTGATTAAATCTTATACTGGGAATTTTATTTGCAGAGTCTAACCTTTCTTGCACAGGGTGGCGACAGATCAGGGAAATCAGGGAAAAGTCAGGGAACTTTATTAATCAGGGAAAAATCAGGGAAATATCAGGGAATTTCGAAAAAATAATAAACATTCAGGGAAAATTGATCAAATGAAGAAAAAAAAATTTTTTTTTTGCTTTGCGAAATCAAATACTTTTATCTCCTATGCATTTTCCACCAATTATTTGTTTTAAAAAAGTAAAATTATTGAGGTGCGATTATACACTTACATATGTTTATGCATTTTTTTTCCCTTAAGGTCAAAGTATTGAATCTTAAGTTATTAACCACAGGATAAACTTTCTAAGCGTCTGTGTCTGTAAAGTTGTTTATTTTACGTAGTTTGAATTTTTCTGCCAGGCCTTTAATGCTACGTAAAATAAACAACCCTACATGCAAAGAGGAAGCCGCCATTAAAGCCTCTACTCATTGTCTTGAAGTAGTTTGCGTACTGTAATTACAATTTCAAGAAAAATTCTTTTTTCTTTTTTTTTTTTTAATTGATTCTGCTAAGAGCTGAAAGGTATTTTACTTGGCATTTTTGATTTAATTATTAAAATTGAATGTTAAATGAAAATCAACTTTTGTTTTTTGCCATTTTATCTTTCGCTGACGCTTTAGATTATATGAAGGGTTTTTTTTTCTTTTTCAGACTTTAAAATTCTTTAATTTTAAAACCAAGTTATATACTATAAATTATTAAATTAATTACTGTTTTTTTTACATTTCAATATTTGTTACAAAAGATTTTTTCCGACTAATAATGAAATCATTTGAAATTGAGTTGTGTACATAAGCAAATATTTTTACTATTTTTTAATAGTTAAAATGCTGTATTCCTTCATTAAAACCTAAGTTCTTGATTAGAGAATAGCTCAATATGATTGGTTGTTTAAAGGTTCCAATTTGTTTTACATAATTATGTCCATTATTTACGTAAGTAAAACTGCATTATTTCTATACTTTTACAGTTACTTGTTATTCTCGCAGCAACAATTATGCTGCTTGAAAATTCAGTTCAAAATTATTTCCAAATAAACTTTTTTAGTTTTATCATGATTAGATATGTCTTTAAGAGTGGTTTTAATAATTTCTTAGAATTCTTATGTTTACTGGTTTCTGGAAGTAAAGTATTTGTTTTAGATTTCCTATAATATTTCTCCTTAGATATTTTAATATACAATTTTTACTAAAAAAAAAGCTTATTTTCAAAATTTATTTTTAATTAATAGCTTAAAACGTTTTAAACACTTAATTTTATTTAATATGCAATGGTGTTCAGGTAGGGTAAAGGAAGAAAACCATTATCCATGGTAACGTAAATCAGGGAAATTCAGTGAACTTAATCAGGGAAAAGTCAGGGAACTTTTTTTCGCCATTCCTGTCGCCACCCTGTTGCAGCATTTTTTCAGCTAGTTAAATATACTGAATGCTCACAAGGATACATGCAATGTTGAGTAGCAAAAATGCAGAAGGTATGCATTTCTGTAGGAAGTAAAATGTGACTTCTAGTAGTTCTTTGCAAGCTAGTCTTAATAGTATTAATTCTTTTTACGATTCTTCTGATTCTGTTACAATGTCCATTACCGTGTGATATCGCATAGAAATGCCATTCAGCTCTCAAGTTGACATCCGTTTCGTGATTACATAAATTATGAAAGTTCTTTCTATTCTTGTTATGTATTTGAGTAAAGTATTTCAGTACGCCACATGCTGTGTCACCACCAGAACAATAGTACTACTGTGTGAGTTCATTTTCTCAAAACTACACTGAAGCAAGAAATAAAAAACGCACCTTTTTTTTCCTTTCAACTATGTAGATAATGCTTTTGCACGTTAGGCAAGTTACATAAGTTAATGTACAGAGCTTATGTCTGTATGAATTGAAAATTAGTGCGTGTAGATAGTATATAAATGAACTACTTAAGCTGTCAATCATGTACGAACTACTCATTCATGTCCAAATATTTCTAAGTTATCAAATTAAAATAATTATTTTTAAACTTAAAATATCGTTTTCCAGTACAATATATTATATAGGCCATTTAAGAAAGTGCAATAAGTTTTCACCCTTTTTATTACTGTTTTAGTGCGTAAATTAACTAGCAACATTGCTCAATTTCAAAGACCTGTATCTTTTTTACAAACCAAATACACAAAACAATATATATAGCATGCATAGTACTTGAATGGAATATTCAATTGGCCAAGAAATTTTAATTTTAATTCCATCCCCTTTTGGTTTACAGGGGTCTAAAAATGTCATTTTTCTCAATTTTCTGATCTTTGAAGGGCCCTAATTTATAAAGGGTAAACAAACACACAATTACAGCTATATTTTCTCATTATTGTGACTCCAGTGATTAGTTTTTGCCATATTTCACTTTGTGTTTTTATCCCCTAAGCCAGTTATAACCCTTTGAAATGAGTAAAAATTTAACATTAGACCTTGAACTTTAACCTGTTGCCATTATTTTAATTATTAAGTTACAGCCATGTAACTCAGCATGTAAGACTATCATCTTATGCACTTTAACATCAAAGCGTAAAATTAGCTGCCATAAATGTAATTCAAATAGATTTTGGCCAAAATGCAAAGGTCTAAAAGTCCCATTTTTGACTGCGAAAATGACTTTTTATAACCTCTAAAAAATCAAGGGTTAAGGTTAGAGAAAAAATAAAAGTGGTTTTAAACATCATTCATAAGCATCTTTTTGGGATATGAGTTTCAAAAAAATTAAAAATGGTCAAGTGTACTCATCCGTTGAATCTGTATGGAATGACCCATCATTTATTTTTATTACAGTACAGAATTCATTTCAAGAACACATGAAAGAATTTACATCAGAAAGAGAGGAATGTACATCCGGAGCGAGGGTGTCTTGACCCACCGCCACAAGTGGAAGAAGTAATCGCTTAGACCACTTGGCCACTGAGACTCCAATTAGTAGACTTAGTAAACAAAAAATTCGGGCAGTGAAAACTACCTGCATTTGTCGCACATAGGTAGCGTGCGACACAGTGTGCGAAACCCAGCGTGCGCCAATCCCAAACTGACAAAATGGCAACTGGTTTTTGAAATGGTAGTTTTGATTACTGTCATGTGTTTAGTGACACTTCCAAGGTTAAGACAAATTGATTGACCTAAGAATTACCAAAATTGGACAAGGCGTTTAGTCTGTAGAATGTCACATAGAAACGGACTTACATACATAGACTGTTAAACACATTACCCTCCTTTGCGTCGCACACGCACAGTCGGGTAAAAATATATGATTGGTTTCGCAAGTTAAATTCATTACTATTGTTTGAATTTTAATAATTATCAATACATTTTGTAATCTTTGAAAATTTAAACACAATAAATGACAAAAATTTCAAAAAATATATGTAAGATTACAAATCAAATAACAAGAAAATAAATGCTAATTTTTGAAAAAAAAATTAATACTCCATATCTATATATAAAATTTTAAAATTGTCTAGTAGGAATTGTCCTGGATTTCTGATAATCAGCATGTAAATAGTAAAAGGCCATCATGATAACATCATTTTTACAAATGGTAAAGACATGCAGGATATTTCTATGAGGTTGAAAAAAATAATTCATAAACTTCAATTACAGTTGATTTCAAAAGTAACCTATTGTGAAAGTAAAAGGAGATAAGCAAAAAAATATTATATTTTTGTCTATTTCTACTTACAGTAAACTCTAGTTTATTGTGGTTATTCTATTTCAGACTCCACTGTTATAAATGAATCCGCTAAGTGGAATTCTTTATTTATAAGTCCTTTATTTTTCTAGATGGAACTGAAAAAAACTTATTTACAACTCTTTAAACACATGTTTGACATAATTTCAGCTTTTACTCACCCTTATACTCATATAACTTAATACATTGCAGAAAATATAAGGAAGTACGGCACGTTAGATATTAAAAAGGCTTCATTGTTGTTAATGTGCATTAAACTACACAACACATACACAATTGCTACATATAAATACAAACCTGTGAAAATAGTGCAAATGAGTAAGTCCCTGTCCTACCATTCCTAGTCATTTTTCCAAATGAAGGTATTGCTTGCTGTAAAAAAAAGCAAGTGCAGTGAAATCCCATTACAGCGAACTTCAAGGGACCTAAAATTTTGTTTGTTGTAATGGAATTTCAGCAATGTAATGGAAATTAAACTGGGACTGAAAATTTACTTCGTTAATATGGATATTTTGTTATATTGGTATTTGTTGCAAGGAGATTTCGTTGTAATTGATCATTTTCAAATGCATTTGCCTCAGATTAGTACAGTGCTATACACTCCTCATTAAGTGCTTAACAGTCAAGAACAGTCTTGGATCTAAAAATTGTGTTTCCCCCCTTTAACAAAATATGTAGGGCCTAGAGACCAGCAGTGTATATTTGCAATGTTAATAAGTCCTAGGGCAAGGTTTTTTTTCTTCCAATTTCTTGCTCCGTTGGACCCTTTAAGGACATGAGCCTCCGGCTATGCAGATCCGATCTGGTCAAGAGTCAATAAAGATTCATGACATCATGTGCTCGATTCTCTTCAGTGGTTTTCATAAACCCCCTAGTTCAACTGTAGCCCCTCAGAAGAATCATCACGAGTCCATTAGAAAAGAAGGATGATGTTTTTAAAAATCCCAGTAGAGTGAAGCCCAGAACTTGAAGCAGTAAAGGAGCAGGCTTGGCATGGTTTTCACCACCTTTTTCTTCACCAAAAACACCCGTTTTCTCCATGACTTTTACTATCTTGGAGAAAACAAAAAACTGCATGGTATTTTTAATTGTTTCTGTACACATGATTTTGTTTTAAGTAAATTTAGGTTGAGACTTTGCAAACATGAACAGTTTCCGTTTTATTTAAATTAAATTCAATTTACAGCGACAGTAATCATTTAATACAAGTTATTATTCAATTTACAAGAACACAACTTAAGCTCCCCCCCCCCCCCCCCCAAATGAGCTTTGGACTCGGAGTGACATGAGAGAGGGCTCTAAATTTAAAAAAAGGCAGCAGTTTTTTTACTTGGTGATGATTAAATGTGAATTTTAAATTGATTTAGGACCTTTTTGCATGCTGACAATATTATTATTTTGAGAAAAAAATTGACTCTTAATATATTTTGTATCAATATTTTTTAGAAATAATGTATAGTGGACATTAAATGAAAATGTTTGTCAACTTTTGGCAAAAACAAAACAATTGTTCTAATGAATAGATAATATATTTTTTAAACAAAGTCATTACATAAATGCATTATTAATATGTTATTGTAAAAACTCTTATGCTAAAAAATATTAATTTTTCTGAAATTTCATTGAAATAATTAATCTTTCAGTACCATGAACTTTTAGATCATTCACACAGTAAAATAAAAGCAATTCATTTTTTTTCCTCTTAAGCTTAATTTTGTTAACAAAAAAAAAAGAAAAGAACGAAAAAACATGAATTTACCAATCTAAACTTTTTGTATCCTCTTAACCTCTTAACTGCGTAGCCCGAGCTGAGCTCGGGGTGAGGTTTATGTGCCTTTAACTGTGTAGCCCGAGCCCCTTGAGTAGGGGCAGTGGACTTTCCTGCAGTACTCGAAGCAACTAACCGCGGGTGTCTTAAGATAAATTCCGAAAAAGGAGTAACCGCGAGTAGGTGGAGAGTCAGTTGTCGATCTAATTTATTTCCGCTCACTGGACAGGCGCACGTGTTCGAGAGCTATGAGTAAGTTCATCCTAACGCTGCTTGAAATGGATGTGTACTCAGAAATTGTGTATTTTTAGATTGAAATTAGGTACTAAAAATGAATATTCTCGCAAAATGCTGAAAAGGAAGTTTTTATTATAATTAATTATCAAATACAAAAAGATCTGAATTAGAAATCTTAGTCTGAAATAAATATAAAAGTATAACTAGCGTGCCAGCATAAAATCTTTATTAATCTGTTCAAATATAAATAACCTGTCAATTATACTTTTTCAAAAATATCATAAATTTAATCTCTCTTATAAAATTAAAGTTCATGACACTAGCGTCCCTAGGAATACTAAGTGACACTATTGTCCGATGGAATATGAACTTAATCTAATAATGTGGGTTATGTCATGTATCTTATTTTTTTATTATTAATTCTTTTCGATTTTTTGCGTTAAATCCGGAATTGAGAGGAAAATTTTCGTGTCACACAACACAGTTGCGTAAAATTAAATTTTTAATATTTGCAAAAAAAAGATCATGTTTACAAGCAGTTTAAAATAATGAAATAAAAGCACCATTTTGGTTTTAAAAAAATGCAAAGTCCCCCCTCCCAAAAAAAAAAATGCTGACATCTGTTTTGGAGTTACAAGCTCGTTTTTCAACGTAAAAAGGTACGAGCTTATTGGTATAAAATGCATACTTTTCCATTAATTAAATTATTTTTTATGAAGTATGTAATACCATCACGAAACTCTTATGCTTTATCAACTCTTGAAGAGGAAGTATGAAAGGTTTTTAGAGCAAATTCAATGTGTTCAGAGTACTCCCCTAAACATTCTAGGTAATCTACAATACTTGCACCTTTTATGCAAATGTTTTCAAAGGAAAATATTAATTATTTTAAGATGAAATTGCGAAACGCTTCTCATACACCTGGTAAAGCTCGAACTGAAAAAACTGCAGAGAAACATGATGCTGGGTGTCTCAGTTAAATGTTTCAGAGCTCCTAGGAGGGGTGGGATGCATCCTGACGACTTGAAATTATATCGCATTGCGGGATCGGAAATTCTTTCTCTACCCGAGAAATTCGACATATGCCAGAAGTATTGTGCGAGTTTTGTTGGCAAAAAAAGAGCACTAAATTTAGATTTAAAATAAATATCTAGTACGTTTTTCTCAAATTTTGAGTTGTATCACTTTCCTTGCAAGAGTGCGAGAGATAAAGATGTAATTAGAGAGAATATAAGCAGCAGGTGCACAAAAAAGTTGGAGATACATGAGGGGAGGGGGGTAGGTAGGCGGTGCCTGTACAGGTGACTTTTTCTAAAATTTAATTTTAACGTCATTATTGATTAACAGACCTTTTCTCAAAATGTCCGGGGCACGACCTCAAATATTGGGATTAATGGTCATATGGTACTTCTTTCAATTCGATGCTACATTTTTTAATTTTTATAAAATAATAGGAACCTTTTGTTTTGGAAGAAAAGCGGGTAGTTGTCCCCCATACTAGTCGATTATAAATATATGTAAACAGAGAGAGAATCTAGTTGGACGTTTTTATTTTATTACAAAGAGTCGGCTGAATCTAAACTTGTGCGGCGTTTTAGTTTGTGCAAACTAAACGTAGTGCAAAAAAATCGTGCATAACGTGAATCAATTAAATGTATCAATCTGCAATGATGTAGTTTAGGAGAACGAAGGGGAAGGGATGCTGCCCCCCGAAATATTTGAATTTCTATGGTAAAAATAATGCAAATTGTTACGTAAAATCGTTCAAAACCACCTTTACTTATGCTGTTGCTTTTTGTGGTCCCAAACCCCAAGTTGAGACTAGTAGTTTTCCTTCTAATCAATATGTTCTTCCTGTTTTTCCTTTTTTTTTTAGAAAAATAAGATTTAAGAAGTAGCAGTTATCACATCGGGTCACTTTTACTATTATAGAGTGACAAGGTAGAAAATAAGTGTGTGTGAGCTGTTTGCACCCCAAAAAGATATCTATTCAGAAAGGCTTAGAATGCAATGCGAATAAAAGACTTCAGACACTCCCAAGAGAGATAGATGAATACGGAAACAGGTTCGCTGTCGTTTCAGTGCATTTCATTAGCCCTCCTTTCTTTGCCACAAACACAATTGTGGAATGCGTAGTTTTATAATAGCAAGATTCACTTACAGCTGGTAAATTTGAAGAGAAAATCTTAAGTCAAAAAAATATCAAAAAAATAAATAAATAAATAAAATAAAAATAAATAAATAAATAAAATAATAATAAATTTAGTCAATGATGAAAAAAAAATCATTAAATATTACAGTAAAATCTCATTGCAGCGAATATCTATACAATAAAAATTTCTATTTCAACGAAATAAATATTCAATCCCATTTTTATTTCTAGTATACATTCAACACAAGATGACTGGTTTTAGAAGAAATTGATCAGAGAATATTCTTACTTTTCATTCTGAAGCTGAAAAAGTCAAATATAGTTCTGCTATAGGAAAAAAATATTTAAAACCAGTGAAACATAGTAAAAGACTCTAGGTTTCACGAACAGACATCATGTTTATGAGACCTAAAGAATAGTATTTCTTCCTCGTCAAAAGTATCATCACTTCTCCAGTAAAAACTCGACCTGTCTCTTCACCTCAAAACATCTTTAATGTAAAGTAAATTTCAAGTAAAGTTTATTTTAATATTTTTAGTTAAAGGTAAATGAGGTAATCCTGTATTGCGGTTTTTTTTTTCTGTTTTTTTTTTTTTTTTTCTTTTTTCAATTTTGTGTTTCAAATCAATATGTGCTGAAAAATTCTTTTTCTTTTTTTTCCTTTAACACATTTAGTTCTCTTCCGGTAATACTTTCCATAAAATAAAAAAAAAAAAAAAACTGTTCGGAGTATCCGAAGATTCGACATGCAAGGTTCTACTGCATATAGTAACCAATTTAGAATGTAAAATAAGAAATAACAAAGCCAAAAAGCACGATTGCAGACTACTGCAGACACGTGTTTCGGCGTTATAAGGAACGCCTTTTTCAACGCAAAAGAAATGAGCTTATGAAGGAAAAGACATCCGAAAGCTCATTTTTTTTTTTTTTTGCATTGAAAAAGGCGTTTCTTTGTAACGCCGAAGCACGTGTCTGGAGTAATCTGTAATTTGTTTTTCTGACGTTGTGTCACTTCTTATTTTACTTTTTGACACAAAGGTATTTATTTAACTAATCTTGGATGTATTCAAAACGAAGCAATATTTCTACAATTCACGATATATTTTCAATAAATATGAACAAGAAAATTAAATGATGCTTTGATTATACACATAAATTGGATCGATATTAGGAGAAGAATACTTCTTTCATACGCTCTTTTCGTTATTCCCCTCCACCTTTTATTCTCATCCAAGCAATTTAGTTTTTATCATGATCAAATTTTCACCGTCACTTGGGACGTTTAGCCATGAATATGAAAAATTAAGAAACAAGAACAAATTTTAATAGTTTGAAAGAACAAAGCATAAAAATACAAAAATGTATGCTTTCCCCTCTTACTTATATATACACGTATAATATATATGCATTAGTTTAAACATATACTAACAGAACCCAGATCTTTTTCGAGGACTAATTCTAATCACAGAAACTAGATTCTAATGCTCGTTCAACCACGAATTCCCACGTTGATTCTTCTACAATAGTTCAGGTTTTCTTTTGAAAGGGGATTAATTCTTTGCTCTTGCTTTTCATGGGTGCAATGTCTGACTGATAAGGTATATACTGGCTGCGCATGCGCACTTCACAGTAGCTACATTGTTGTATCTACAACGAGAAGGCATTCATGCTTTGTTGAACATTCGATGCATTTAGAACATTTTTTTCTTAGCGAATACTTATATGCTTCATAATGTCAGACGCAGATTATTCGAGAACGACAGCTCTGATTATAGTATTTATTCTAATGACCAAGAATCTTCTGATGAAGAAAACAGCGCAGATGGCAATTTAGCCAAATACACCCCCCCCCCCCCCATCTCCGCCGAAAGAATACGTACTCCCACGACCCGACAACGATACTTGAGTCGAGATAGACCGATTGAAGCCTGGATGACGCAGCTATGAAATAAACAAATTAAAAATTATTTATTCAAAAACAAATAAATAAATGTAAAAGTCTAATAATATCCTATGTAACGGTTTTTTCATGAATTTGGTGATTAATTTTCAAAATTGTCTGATTTTTCTCAAATGCTCAGTTACTTATGGATAGTTGTTACAACAATTAGCTATCTACAACCTTTGCTATAAAATGTTTGCAACAAATCTCTAATATGTAGTAAAAAAAAAAAAAAACTCGACTGCCCACTAACTTTTTCCACAACAATCCGCAAGTCAAATTTCCCCCCCCCTTTTTTTTTTTTTGGAGAAAAAAAAACAAAAAAGAAAAAGAAAAGGATAGAAAAAGGGGGGGGGGAGGATTCTCCGGTCAGATTAGATTTTTAGCAGATTTTTCAGGTTCTGCGAGTCATTTTCTTTTTTTTTTTTTTTCATATAAAAAAATAATAAATAAGGCAAGAAAAAAAACTAACCGGTCCAGGAGTTCTTTTAAAAAGATGTTGCTGGCCCGCGAGTCAAAAAAGGTTGAAAGAAAAATCAATTTAGTGCTTAGGTATAGCAGTCACTTGCGTAATCAGAATTACCATCTGGGAACTGGGCCGTAGCCTACGGCTCCTGCTATTGAAATGCTCCCAAGTGACTAAGATTTTGATTTAGCCAATGGATAAATCCAGTGGCGCACATGGCAACCCCGCGGTGCGGGGGGTGGGGTGGGGGGGCGCAAGAAGTATGAGGGCGTACGTTCATAAAAAAAAGCACTATGTTGAAATTTAAATCTTGCGGGGGGGGAGAGCATCAAAGTCTATCTACGCCCCTCTCCCCATATTTTAGTCGGATCCTGAATGTGATTTTGATTTCAGTTACAGCTGAGGTAAACCTAACCTGACAGCGTCGTGAAGTTATCATTAGGATCTGCTCAGCCTTCAAAATGCTGCCAGGTTAGGTTTGCCCCATCTACAGTTACATTTTGTAAGCAAACTCTTCTTCAATTGTAAGTTTGTAGACGTCGGTTTCGAATGACAATATAACATATACGAAGCATTCAAGTTTATCGTTTTAAAAAAAATACAATTGCTATTGAATTTTTTGCCGGCTTGAAATTATTAATATAGAACAGGATAAATTATAAATGTTTCAGTCTGAATTTCATTGCTAGAAAACTTTGGTTTTAAGTTGGTTGGAACCAAGGAAACACTAGCACACCCAAGTAAATGGGTGTGACTGAAGCCATGCGTGATGAAAGTTAATGCCCCAGCTTTTGACTACCATATTAAAATTTATGCAGCAAAACTACAAACTGTTAGTTTGTAAAAAGATAACATTGCTTATCATAGTATAATCATGTAGCAAATACTAAGCTTCGCAGTTTTAATAAGCAATCTAATTATTCATAGAATATAAAGAACTTCATGTTAAAGTTTGTGGTAAGGGAAAGTTATTTCAACTTCCATCAATTTTTGTTTCTTTTTTAAAATCTTATTTTTTTAATTTTTAAATTAAATTGATTTAATTGCGCAGTTTTAAAAGTTGAACAGCAAATTTCAATAACTAAACTAGTTGATTAGCATTTACAAAATATATAACGTCTGTCTGAATATAAGTAAATATTTCGGAATTTCGTAGTAAAATGCTTAGAGGTCCTTTTGAAGCTAGGAGAATTTCAAAATGGTTTCCAGAACAAACCTAAGAAAAGAAAGCCAAAATGAATACATTCCAGCTGTCATCGTCAACCTACCCCTTGCACCTCAGGGACAGCGTTCCCTCCCACTCTTTAGAAACCATCGCGCGCTGGATCCCCATAATGGCTAGATTGACCAAGCAGAAGCTCCTTTGTAAAACGAAAGGAGTAGCAACCCAGGAGGTCCCGGAACCAAATGCATCGCTGGGAAGTGAACATTTCTCTTCAAAATGTTTACGCAGAAAATGACCTTTTTTGGCGAAGAAGTTCTCACAGTAAAGAGGTTAACAGTCTGAGCAAAATAGAAGTTTGTGTGCATGCATGCAGAGGGGAGGGGGGTGAAAGGACACCTGTTGGCCCAGGCCCGCGATTTTTAAAAGGAGGGTGAAATATAGGCAAGGATGTAAGGGTAAACAGTTTGGAGGGGGACCCGCAAAAGTCATTTGTGACAGGCTCAAAAATGTCTGCACGCCCCTGCATGCATGTATAGTGCAGCTACAAAGTGAGAATAACAAAGCACTACCTGCCAGCAGATGAACAGGGACTAATAGTGTTTTCTAGGTTTTTACCGGTTTAAACCTTGTTTTACCCATGTCCTGGTAAAATGCAGTTTTTTCCGGTAAAAACCCAACCCTATTAGGAATGACTGCATTTCTTTAGTTTATAGCAGTGGTGCCCAGCCTACAGCTAGCGAAGCTGATCTATGTGCTTCATTGTTTTGTTTAAATGCTACAAATTAAAAAGCATGATTCATGATAATATTAAATTTAGAGTCATATTCATGAATTGATTTCTGAAAAACAGAGCAATTAATAAAAGAAGAATAGTCATGACTACAACAACTATTGGCTTTGGTTTTTACTACGGAAGATGAGGAGGAACTGGAAGTTGTAGGAGGTTCAGCAGAAATGAATCTCGTTGCATCTATTTCTTACAAATTTTGTTGTTGTAGAATGAAATGGCCTCAGGTTTCCAGAGACAGCTGTTGATGTGAGAGAAGAAGGAGCTGTTCAACGCATGGAACACCAACAAGGTTTTGAAGTGGCCAACAATCAAAGGTCCTTTGTTTTACAAATGGTGTTTTATTAATAAAATTAGTTAACCTCCCAAACTAATGAACAGATGACTGTTCTCCGTCAGCAATTTGTGAGATAATAACTAGGCCTATACTTACACAAACATTTAAAAAAAATTTTGACTTACCTTAAATTTAGTCTTTGACAGGGACAGTCTCGGTTTTCAGACAAAATCCTGGTGTCCTGGTAAAAGAAATTTGAGTACAGATGGCCAAAAAAGTCTAAAAATAATTAACTGGGAAAGATTATTTAAAATAATAACTTTGTCATTTCTGTACCACAGAGCCAGACTGACGTAAATTCAAAAATTGGGATTTTCTATTTAATACTTCATTGTATGCAGAATTCCAGTTCACATCGAGCCATAGAAACATAATTCTGAAGAAAAAAATCCTCTATAATTATTTACGAGTTTTAAAAAAAGTGCACGTCATATCCTTTGCACATGTGCCAGACAAATGTTTTTCCTATCTCCTGTAAAGTAGTGATAGCGATTGTGTGACTTACATTAGTCTGGCTCTGAGGTACAGATTTATAACATTGACTTGTAAAATTAATATCGAATTAGCTGGTGAAGATTTTTACAACAAGATTAAAAACAAAAAAAGACTCTCTAAAAAAGGCCTAGCCAATGCAAAGAACGTGTAAATGCACCCAAACCTGTTTTTATGCGATCTTTTTGATGCGATTTTTTTTTTTTTTTTTGTGCTGCATTTTTTAATTTCAATTTGATTGGGATTCAATTGATGAAATTATTGTGGTATCTATCCATCGAATTATTATTTTTTTTAAACTGTGTTGCAAAAACAACTTTTTAAAGCTACTCGTGAAGTTTTGAACAATTTTTTTAATGCAATTTTTTATGCGGTCCCTATCCACCGCATAAAAACAGCTTTGGGTGTATTGTTCAAAATTTTTATTCCTTATACAAAGTTTTTCTTCTTACTAATTATCTCCCAGTAGGCAGAAGAACACATCATACGCACATACACAACATCCTCTGCAACAACTTCCCTCGGGTCTGATCATAATAATATCACACATACATCTAATATCGACCCTTTCATTCATATACGTTTCTGTGATCTAATTATCTGGGGGAATGGCTTTCCTAGCTTTGTTGTAGTGTATAAAATGCAATAGAATGCGGTAGAACAGTGATTCTCGACCTGTGGTCTGCGGACAGCGAATGAAACTTAATTTAAATATTTTTATTTTTTTATATTTGGAATTAAATTCATTCCAAAAAACTTTAAGATTCATCTTATTTCACCTACTCTGATTGTTTCGGAAATGTTATTTCTATTGAATGTGGTCCGCTTAGAATTCAGAAGAGTACTAAGTGATCCTCAGTAGCGAAAAGGTTGTGAACCACTGCATTAGAACACGCAGCGCTGCCACTGCCGACTAAAAAAGTGACTAGCGCTACTGTATTGAAGCAAAAGCGACTCTGACGACTAATTTAACCAAAATATGGCCGACAACGATTATTTTGCAATCAATTCATTGTAAAAAACTTCGCCTTTAGCGAAAAGGCGACTAAAATACATTAAAACTCTTCCTTTTTTCTCTAGGGCGAAAATATTGTTTTAAAAATATAAAAATTCGCTTACAAGTTAACCTCTTACTTTCTGGTTCTGGGGAGGGGGGGGGGGGGGGTCAGGAGCATTTTACCGCGTTATTTTTGAAAATGAATATTTATATAAGGTAGGAAAATATTAAATGCAAAAAAACATATTCAGATCAGAAGCGAGTGATGTTCATATTTTTGCACGAAAAATTTCTTTTTTGCGATCACATCTTTTGGAAAGGGTTAGTTTTGCGATCGCGAATTTTACAAAACTTTCGTTCTCGCTACTACGATTTTAAAAACTAGTTTGCATTCGTAATGAATGCCAATAAGTTTTTAATTTCTTGTTGCCTTATTGCATTCATTTTTTTTAAACAAACGCTAATTTTCACGCCATCAGAACTATTGCGAATGCGGCGTTTCTATTTCTTTTTACGCAGTCGGTCTTTTATTGTTGTTTTTAATTTTCACACACACAAGGGCGGATCTAGAAAATTTTTAAGGAATGTGCGATTTATTTAATTACTTTCACCTTATTAAGTATCCTGTTTCAGGGCCGTATTCAGAAAGGGGGGAGGGCGACGCCCCCCTCGAAACCTGAAATGTTTTGTACGACCGTAAAACAGAAGATTTTTTTTTTTTTTAATTTCTTAGTGTCAGAAAAACACTGACCATTTTGATTCTATGTTCGTTTTGCAAGAAATGGGCTGTTTAAATTTTATTGCGCAATCCTTGTATCCTCTCTGTTGCATAGAAAACTTCTTGGATAATTAAATACTATATTTTAAATTATATTGTTTTCGAGTATTTTACAACTTAGCAATAAATTCGATTAGTTTCTTTATTTGACGGATTATTCAACATTTTCATGAAGGTTTTTTAAAATGTTTTACAGTTTTCGGACTATTTTAATCTAGCTTTTCACTTTTTATTTTGCCACTTTTTTCTTGAATCATATTTACGTTTTAAGAAAAAACATCGTATTTATACGTTTTAAGTTTTTTACGTTTTATGGGATAATTTTAATTGTTTGGAGATTTATCTTAAAAAGACGAAATAACGCATGTTATTACCAAGCAAAAAAAAAAAGCAAAAGCTATTAAATAATTTAAATTTGAAAGTGTCAGAAGAGCTATACAACTGTACTCGACGTCAAATGTCGGATATCCCAAATTTGCCACAGCGACTGCGCATGATGCACACGGACTTTAAAAAGTCTTGATTAAAATAATTACAAAAATTTTGTCTGTTAACAAATTACTGCAAAACACGGATATCCACACACGTATTTCATATATTTTCAATTCATAATGTGTTATGTTTGTGAAAAATGCATTAGTTTAGAAAATAAGCAAACCAATAAAAAAGGGCTATTTTTCGCTTTCAATTATAAAGTAAGATGTATCATATTCATATGCGTATAGTGTCGTATAATATGTTACGGAAAACCCAATGAGCCAAGTCCGCGCGCACGCGCAATCGCTGTGGCCAATTTGAGATTTTTGCCATTTGACGTCGAGTACAGTTGTATAGCTCTTCTGACACTTTCAAATTTAAATTATTTAATGGCTTTTTTTTTTTGCTTGGTAATAACATGCGTTATTTCGTCTTTTTAATGATTTAAAGTCTAGTTGCAACTGTTAGATCTGTTTTAGTCTTGATTGAATTTTATTTCCTATGATAATTTTGAACAACTGTTAGATCTGTTCTAACCTTGTGTGTGTGTGCAATTGCAGTCAGAGATTACCAAATCCTATGAGCTGAGAGTAAGTACATAAGAATTTAAGGGAAATTAGTGATTTTCAAACTTTAATTGCTCCAGCCTATGATGTCTCTGGGGGTTGAATTTTCGTATATTTACTCAATGGCCCCCCAAGAATATGTATACCAAAAATCATTACCATGGCCCCCCGGGGGGGGGGGGCTGTGATAGAACCCCGGGAAAGTACAATTTGGGGGGTAAAAACGAGGGGGGAAGGGGAGTGGGGGTCAAATGGCACATCAGTAGGGCACAAGGAATGTGTGTGCGAAATTTCAGCTTGATTCGTCTTTTCGTTTGGGCTGTAGCCCTGTCAAAGGAAGCGAAAACTTTTTTGAACAGCGATATTCTAACTTGAATTCCTCCTCCCCCTGATTTCCCTGGATATTGTATTTTGGTTTATGTCGTCAGACTCCACTAGAGATTTAGTATACCAAAAATCAACTCCGGGGGTCTTCATGGGGCTGATATACAGAGGCGTGAAAAACCCAGAAAACCCCAACTTGTTCTGTCGTGTAAACTGTTCCTTAGTCGCTTTTTTCTTTCGTCTTTCTTGGCGGTGGATTTGCATTTGTTGGCTGCTGACGTTTGGTTCTCTTGGCGGCCGGGACGCTCCCACGTCCCGTGATATATACGTTTCATTGCCTTATTTTTCTTATTAATCTGTACTAATAATGAAAGGCTGAATAGTTTACTTGTTGATCTCGTCAGTCTCAGGAAGTACTGGTTCGAATTGAAAATGTCGTTTTGTGTTGAATAGTGCATTTATTGAGGAAAGCTATAGGCTATAATTTACATTGATATCTTAATTAGAAAGAAAGGTATTCAATGTTTTATGTGAATTTTAGCAGTTTTTAGTATTTTTTACAATACAGATCCCGAACCAATTGCGCCAAAAAACTATTTTCTGTACTAAAATGTAGGAAATTTATTTTTAAGAATGATGAAAAAAACGTTTTTGCAGATAGAGCGATTTTTGTATTTTTTATGCATTTTTGAAAAAAAAAAAAATTTATTTCGCATTATTTCTTGGATTTAATTTTTTCTAAACTCATCCCGAAAAAAGTATAATGGCCTCTTTTCTGAACTCTAACTATACAATAGTAAAACCATTTCACCTTCTTCAGAAAAAAAAAAGTTTAAAAAATTACGCGATACTTATTTTTTTTTTTAATTTTTTTTAATGCGGAGCATGGCACGTTCCAAGCATAGTCGAAGTTTCGTCAATCTTTAATTTCGATGGTAGCCATGAAAATGCCACCATGGCCACGTGATCCAACTGCAGAGCTTGCTTTTGCTTTTTTTTTAATTTTCATTTAGGAATTTTAATTATTTCTCGCTCTCTCTCCCCCCCTCCCGACGTTTTACTGTTGTTATTTAACGTGACATATTTGTGTGCATTTGATTCAAGAAAATCAGTGGTTTTTTTTTTTTTTTTTTTTAATCTTTTGCACACTACGGGGAACAGAGACTTTTTTTTTGGTGCTATTTAAATTAAATAAATAAAGCGCGCGGTTTTTTGCATGATCTTTGTGTCACATACATTGAAAAAATTGTCAATTATCATCAGAGGTAGATAGACATAGATAACATATCTATAACATAGATAACATATCGATAGTTAAATATAGATCAATATAAGATATATGGCCAGCAAGAGATAGATTGGCCCGTATTTAGGGAACTTTAACGGGTGATCAATGCCCTCCTCCCCCCCGACTTTGAAAAAATAAAGCATTCAAATAAAAGTAGACGTGCTTTTTGTTATTTTTCGACAAAATGGGCATTGAGAGTACTCCTCCCCCTCCTTCTTTGGGGCTGCTTGCATAGAAATGCGGCTATCTTTTTATGTGTTTTGGCGAATGTAGTTTTAAATCCCAAAGAGACTTTAATAGGGTTTTCTGAAAAGGTGTGTAAAAGATCATCATTTCACGTCAGAAGGGTGGGGGGGGGGGCATGGATTTTCGTATTCAACGGACTTCCCTTAAATTAGCACGAGCAACGCCTCGCGGGGTACTGCTAGTAGTGTATAAAGTAAAAGCCGAACGGGCATGAAAACAGCACTACATGATTGTAAGCTACAAGATACGAATTTGTAACTCAATTAGAAATGTAATGGTGATTTTCAAAACTAAATAGCCTGAAAATACTAAAAATTTTTGAGACAGTTCAGAGCGAAAAAAGCGTCAAGTTACATTTCGAAGTAAAACAGTTAGAACTAGCGTATATACACTGGTGTAAGAAATTAAGAGAATTTTTAGATTTGATCTATTATCTCCAGAACTACTGGACCGATTTTAATGAAATTTGTTATGTACATACATTGAAACAATAAAAAACAAATAACCACCCAAAATTTAAAATACACAAGCATGATCATAAATAACACTCGTTAGAGTAGGATGGAATGAAATAGCGGTGGCAAAACTGAACAAAAAAAAATGGGTTAATAGGGGTATGGTCCCCTCTAACAGACACATAGGCCTTGCAGTGTAACTCCATACCTGAAATGAAGTCGTTTATGGGATCCTGGGACAATTGTTTCCATTCGTTCAACAACGCTGTTCTCAGGCTATGGAGGGTCCCCGGAGGGTTATTGCGAGTTGCGATTGCCCTAACTAGAGCCGTCACTGACATGCTCTATAGGATTGGAGTCTAGAGATCTACACTCTTAATTCAAAAGAACGAAAAAATAACTCTTAAAAAGAGTGAAATCTATTGCGGGTGCATTCATTCTTTCTGAGTGCTAGCTTTATCGAAAAAAGACGCTTTACGAAAAAAACCAAGACTAAAACTTTTCCTTATTGGCGTGAAATTCGGAAACACTCTTTTGAAGAGCGAAAAATAAAAACATTCTTTAAAAGAAGGACTCAAAAGCATTTTCATTGGTTCGATTCTGTCACGTGATTTTGTTTAGAGAGTATCTTCTATACCTCCACGTTAGGCTTAACTAACGTTGGTCGCGAATACGAAGTGGATGTCGCTATCTGAATGTCTTTATTTAATGAATTAAAACACTATTTGTTGCCGAATGAGGATTCTGAAGGAAATGCACAAAAACTGAATGGTAAGTGCGAAGAATTTTCTTTTTTATTAAAACTTGTAACTGTTAATATTTCTTGAACTGCTATATCGTTACAAATCACCCACATGCAATGTTGCGGCGAACTTTTTGTAACTTTTTCTTCCAAATTAATGAAACTGTTATCAACAATTTTATTTCGGTCATCGAATAAAAAATATGACATTTGAAACAGTCGTTACCATCTTTGGTGTGTGTGTACTGTATATATATTTTAGGTAGGTGTTACAGACCCGACCATGCGCAAATCTATAGGTCGGATACCGAATCCGCTCCCGATGGTCGGAGCTCCAACCACTGCGTATATTTTAAATTAATCAAACATTGTTTTTGTGTATAATAAACTTTAAAGAGTATCATAAACTTTGTATAATACACTCATTCATATGTGTAACGGGCCATTCATTAATTCAGGGTCCTGAGGGGGAGGGGGGGGGGGGAATTCTCCACATACCCTTGCTTGGAGAGGGGGGTTGGTGGATCCATTCTTACGTGATATTTTCCAAGCCGATATTTTATATTAGAAATCCGCGGTCAAGTGGTTGTGCAAATATTATATTTCATTTGCTTCAGGAAGGTAAAAGTATGTATTATAGGATGAGCTGTTTTTTACTTGTGTTTCAAAGAATGAAACGTGTAAAATATAATAAAAGAATCGCACTGTGTTTTGCATGTGTTATTTTTAATTATTATCGCATCATATACAAAAATTATTTGTCGAAAAACATTCGGTCTAGATTCCTTACAGTAAACATTTCTTTACTCAAAAATGTTTTTGAAAAAATTAAAAAAAAAAATGATAGTTAATTAAAGAACAATCCCAGTGATGTAATATTTGTTATTATTGTGAAGAAAAAAAAGAATCTTACGTAAGATGGGGGGGGGGAGTCTTACATACCCTTACATAGGGGGAAGGGAAGGTCAAAAATTGCCAAAATTGTCCTTACGTAATTAATGAATGGCCTCGAAGAAACAAAATTGAATTCAAACGTATCTTGTCACAATTTATGAGTGACTTTTTAAATTAATTTGAACTGATGTAACTTTTAAAACATTATTAATGTTAAAAAGCACACCGAGAATATCAATATAGAGTTTCAAAATTTTAAATCTTTTTATTTGGAACTGTGTGGGTTTTTTAGTTTTATTTCAATCTTTAGATTCGGAAATGTACGTAATATTGCACGTGGGTGATTTGTAACGATATACGAGTAGTTCAAGAAATATTACCAGTTAAAGTTTTAATAAACAAGAAAATTCTTCGTACTTACCATACAGTTCTTGTGCAACCTCTTCTGAAACACTAAAAACATTTTTTTTTTTCATTTTTTAAATTGAAAAACTAATTTTTTTTCAAATGAAATAAGTTTTAAAAACAGTTTTAAATTCAAGTACACAGCATAAGCACATGAAAACACGTTTAAAAAACAATTTCACCAAAGGAGAGTGAAATGATTTTACCTATTTTATTCTAAAAAAAGAGTGAAATAGCGGCTTTTCAAAACGGAAAGCAACCACTCATTTAGGATATTAATTTAGTCTTAAAAAGAGTGAAAAACACTTATCAAAAGGGAGTGAAATTAGCTTATCCAAAAGGAGTGAAAATAACCGCTCCGCAAAAGGAATGAAATTCACTCCTATAAGGAAAGTGCGTTTTCGACACTGGAAAGGAGTGAAAATTTACTCAGTCTGAGTTAAAATCGCTGGAATTTTTTAAGAGAGTACTTGGCCAATCCATCCAGTGAATATCCTCCCTTCCAGAAATTCGTCGACCAGAAGAGCTCTATATGGACTTGTGTTAAAATCCATTAAAATTAGCTCAAGGCTGGCAGTGCCTCGACCATTATGGCGGTGGTGATTTGGCGGCTGGGCAGACATCATGTTGGATGGCCGCACACTCCTCCATGTCTTTGAGAGAGGCTCTGTGACAGTTGCGAGGTGTAGGGATGTGGTCTTGGGACCCATCTGCTCACCTCTTGAGGGGCACTGCTAGCCCTGAGCTAATTTTAATGGATGTTAACTCTGGAGAAGTCGAGCTTCGGTCAATTCCCCGCCCGTGTTTAGATATTTCGCTCTATCCCACCACCCCTTATTCTAATAATGGGGCCCATCTGTGTAGCTGAAGGTCAGACTCTCCCCAACCCACACACACTTAGTTCTGAGAATTTTCTTCGGTATTTCAAGGTTGCATAGCTTTTGGAAATGTATGTTGGCCATTTAGACCGATAGCGCGCCATCCTAGTCAGGTGTCATTTTCTCCCCGGCTCTTCCTTTCTTCTGCTCTCGTTTCACGGATCGCTACGGCGAGGAAAAGACCGAAGCGCGAGCACTAGCGTAGCAAAAGAAAACGCGACTTCTCTAGGGTTAACGCAAGTCCATATAGAGCTCTTCTGGTCGACGAATTTCTGGAAGGGAGGATATTCACTGGATGGATTGGCCAAGTAGATCTCTAGACTCCAACCCTATAGAGCATGTCTGGGACACTCTCGGGAGGGCAATCGCAACACCCCTCCGGGGATCCTTCATAGGCTGAGAACAGCGTTAATGAACGAGTGGAAACAATTGCCCTAGGATCCCATAAACTGCTTCATTTCAAGTATGGAGTCACACTGCGAGGCCTATATGTCTGTTAGAGGGGACCATACCACCTACTAACCCATTTTTTTGTTCAATTTTGCAACCGCTGTTTCATGCCATTCGACTCTAACGAGTGTTATTTATGATCATGCGTGTGTATTTTAAATTTTGGGTAGTTATTTGTTTTGTATTGTTTCAATGTATGTACAAACCAAATTTCATTGAAATCGGTCCTGCAGTTCTGGAGATAATAGACCAAATCTAAAAATTATCTTAATTCTCACACCAGTGTATATAAAGGTGGTCAGAAATCAACGCGTAAACTTGCCTCGTCGCCAAGGTTGGATTTATTTTTAAAGTGCAAAAAATATAATAATATTTCAGTTCATACAAATACAGTTCTCAAAAAAAGATAAAATTCTACTAATTTTTGAGCAATTACGATTGCTTATTGTTCTCACTTGACCGTCTTTGATGTCCATGCCTTTTTCAGCTTGGACCAGGGGCTTCTGCATTACTCCTGCCCTGCCCACCGTCCTCTGTAGGCACGGCTCCTCTGGTCCTGAGCACTGTCCCCCGGAACGAACCCGCTTCTCCTGGGCGGTGGCGTCCATGTCCTACACACGCCTTCACACACATACACACATGCTTTCATACGCATGCATACACACACGCCTACCAGCGTACACACAGGTATACGCACACACACAACTGTACACACGTAACCGCCCAGGAGGAGGGGCAGGCTTGGGGGTACAGGAGCCGTTTCTAGAAACAATAACTCCAATGAGTAAGGTCCTGTCGCAACTCGAGATTGCGAAACACACAATATGATTTCAAAATTTTAGAATTCAAATTAATTCTTATTTTATATATTTGATCTTTCTTAACTAAGTATATTTATTCACAATAAGCATCAAAACGTTCAACTCAAAATTTACTCGACTTGGTAGAAAACAGAATATTCTTTCTGCATGCTAGACTGAAGCTCGACTGATGCTTAAAAACTTGTGAGGATATTTGCTAAGGATCAGCATGATTATGTTATGACTGTCGGCTCTACAGTTATAATTCGTTTTGAAAAGAGGGCTCTGCGTAAACGTACCCTCGGTCTATCCTATAATATATTAACTAGGTTTGTCAACATAATGTAGAAAACCAAGGTAACATTTTAATTTCCTGCTCTACAATATATTTTAGCTTTTTTTTTTTAATTTTGAAATTTTATTAGAAGGTGATGGTAGCATTTTGTGTTCAATTTAAAGTAAAGAATATAAATTCCGTAATTTTGCTGCGAATGTAGGGCATTTCTAAAATATATTCCTGTATTTGCGTAAGGCTCAAAAATTAAAAACTTTTACTTTATCATGGTTCAAACTTTCTTTGAAACGATGTGTATGTTCAATTAACATTTTTATTCTATAATTTCGCAGCGAATATACACTGTTAAAAAAATTTCCTGAAACTAACGGAAAAAGCACCAGCAGAGCTAAGCTTCCGTAAATATTCCTTTTCGTTCAATTATTTTCCGTGACTCAACATAAGTTCCATATCTTAATTCTCCGTATAGTTGTATTTTTCCGTTTATTAATTTTCCGTGACTGAACGAAATTTCTATTTCATATTTTTCCGTTCATCAATGTTTGATTTTTCTGTGAATTAACAGAATTTACGTTCTTTATTTTTTCATTGCAAAATTTTTTAAATTTTCACTTTCCCATATTTAACTGAAATTTCATTTTCGATTTTCTATCTATTTTGAAAAACGATTTCCTTAACATAACGAAAAAGTTTTTCTCCTGCATTTACTAGATTTCCATCTCTTTTTTTTTTTTCTACTGAAAAACTCCTTCATTTGTCAATTTTCTATTATTTGATCCTGCCAGTATTCAATTTTCTGTGAATTTCGACATACGAGTATATTACTCTCCAGACATTAAATAGCAAGCTATCTATTTTGTCTTCGGTAGCTGAATTGTTATTCTAAATATGCTTTCAATTAGCAAACTGTGACGGTGCGATTTAACAAGCACTACCGAAAAGTCATGTTTATCATAACTTTAAGGCTAATCAGAATACTAGCAAAGTACAGCACAGCGGCAACCCTAGAAATGGAGAAAATTCCGTTTTCATTATTTCCTTTCGTGATATTTCCGTTGTTGTAAAGAAAAAATACGTTTTGAAGCAATACGGAAATGTTCTGTTAAAATCAGTCAGAAAACTACCTGAATTTTCAGGGTTTTTTTTAACAGTGTAGGACTTTTGTAAAACAGCTTTTTGTGTTTGAGTAAAGCTCAAAAGGTAAAACGTTTAATTTATCATGTATCAAACTTTCTTTAAAAAGATGTATCTCTTCGGCGTATAACATTATGCCAATGGCAACCGAATTCTGAAATTTATGCCAAACTTTGAAGATCTCCTCCAGAACTTTGAATAACGTTCTGAATAGCGAAACGAATGCAAATGAAGATGGATTACAAATATTTATTTTTCGTGAGAAAATTGTCCACAAAGTTATTGATTTTAAGTCTATAAGCTAACTAAATACAGAATCGAAGTGTTTGGTCACATTTAAAGTTGGCCATGCGGATTTTCCGATACTGACTATATATTTTGAACGATTAAAATAATTGAATTACAGAAACATTTTGAAAGGTAAGCAATGTAAATTTAGATGGTATTTTGTTCAAAAAGCAACTTTATATACGTTGCCACACATTTGCACTAAATATTTCAAATTATTTATGTTTTGGTCTTACTCAGAGAGAGAGAGAGAGAGAGAGAGAGAGAGATGAGCAAGTTTCTCCCGTTCTCAATCTTTTATTATTATTATTTTTTTTACAATTGAACTGCTGTATAAAATAATGCTTTATAAAATAAAAAAAAATAATTAAAAACAACCTGAATTATAAATTCAAAAAAAAAAAAAAAAAATAAGTCAGTAAAAGGTAAGTAAGATTGAACTGCAAAGATTTAACAATCAAAAGGTGATTAATTAGGCTAACCCAATAAGTATGCACAAATAGTGTTTTACTTTACACTGAAAAAAAAATCTTTTCCTAATATCGAGAGGACCGCTGTATTTTCTTTAGAGAATATTTGCAAGATAAGTTTTGGAAGATACTGAAGGCAACAATTTTAAGTCTTTTAGCAATTGTGTAAAAGACCTTCAAAATCTGTTCAAAAGTAGATGAAAAAAATGTTTGTGATTTAAATTATAAGAATTATAAGATTAATTTCAAATTTGTTTTTGATTTTGTTTAAGCTCCCGAGATTTGGTAAAACTAATATTTATCCTGAATATTAGGATATTAAAGTTACCAGCTTTTGAAACAAGTTTTGTATGACGTTTCCTGCTGTGTTGTCGTAAATCGTTTATTTTCCTTAAATCACGTAAAAAAGAAAAATATATGATTTGGAAATTGTTTTTGCAGGACTTATTTGATCAACTCAGACTAAATTGTTTGTTTGCTTGATTTTTTATAAACTCAAAATTGTTTTTGGGTTTACAAAGAGAGCCTATGGAGGTTAGATTATTTTCGGTCATGAAACATTATATTATTATAAAAATGAAATATCTGTTAGAATTAACGAAAACTCTCAGGAAAAAAAACACGAAAAGAAATTTTTTGGTTTCGTTTAATGGAACGTACACTAAAAGACTAGCAAAGTAAAAAGTCAAATACAGCAAAAACCTCGATTTAACGATTGTCAAGAGATTGGAAAAAGTTATCGTTAAATCGAGAAACATAGACGTTCAATGCAGTCAAATCCGGACCAGTGAAATGTATCATTAAATTGAGGAAATCGTTAAATCGAGTATCGTTAAATCGAAGTTATACTGTATTTTAATGCATGTATTGGTAAATTAATGGAATTCACCCACAAGATTTACCACAAGCAGAAAACTGCTGCTGAGATCTAAATTAAAAGTTTACGGAATTTGTGTACTGTGATAATAGTAGAATTTTTTAGATTTTCATGTAATAAAATACTATACATTAGTTATGAGTATGTCGAGGCATATAGTGTAAACAACAAAGTGTCAACATAAATATGACATTCTTGAATCGAATAATCGAGTGATCTTTATTGAAGATAAAAATGTTACAGAAGTTTTTGTGTGTGTGTGTGTGTGCACGGGCAATAAAATAGCTTTACTCTCAATGCACTGAAATGAAATATTAAATGCACGTTTTCTTGAACTTAATGTGAATATGAAATTGGACACACAAGGATTTGAATCATGAAGAGAAGTGCCGCTTTAGGCATGGTAAAATATTCAATGGGTGCGATTAGGAATGACATCATTCATCAAATAATGGTTCCTTTGGGATAAAAGATGCCATGTGCGCCCCAAACCTTAAGGCATGAATTATAAATAAAACATCAAAGTTATTTTTAATTATTTTTACAGCATAATGATTATTAGTGTCATACAATGCGATGCTTAACTAATACTGAACGTAAAAAAACTTTTGTGCAAAAAAAAAAAAAAAAACATAATTAAATAAAAACGTTACTAAGCATTATACTGTAAATTCATACTTTCAGAGATTGATTCTATTTCTGATCAGGTATTTTGTAGTATTATTTCAATTACGTAACTATTTTCTCAAAATCATATTCTAAAAAGTTAAAGCATTCCTTATGATCATTGCTAGGTAGTTCAACACCCGTAACTTATTTTATTTACTTGCAATTACGGAGAGGATTCATTTATGACGGAAAGTTACGCGTTACATTAGATTTCTCCAAATATTTTATTTATCAGATTACATTTTGAACTTTTTTCAGTTAATCGATTATCTTTTTGATGCGACATCCTCACCCGATTTTTCTAGGAAAAACTTGTTGGAAATTGTTTGAAAAATGCTCACAAGCACCATATCGATTTCCGCACAGTGCCAGCGCATACTAAAGTTTCGTCTGCGTAGTCGTTCATTTCGTAAAAAGCTCAAACATTGTTGTAGAGGAAGAATCTTGACCAATTATTAGAAGTTATTTACTTATTTATCTATTTATTTTTGTCTGACAATCGATAAGACAAATGAAGATTGCTGCTGCATACTTGGAAAATCTAAAAACATTCGTTTCATTATTGCAGTACATCATCGACATTTCCTTCCTTTTTCTCCTTTAAATGAAAAAAGTACCGACATTGCAAAAGGGTAAGAAATTCGATAGATAATGCATTTCTTCCGTTGTAGTATGTCTACACTCTTGCGCTTTCCCTTTCATCTTCAATAGAACGAAAGAGGAGACGCACAAAAAGGCATGAACTGCTGCATGACATTTTATGAGTTTTACGTGAATTTTTGTTACGCAAGCCACGGCGCGTGTTTTCATTACCCTTTCGTCATGTTGAAGACGCAAGGAAATGCGCTTGATTGCGACATAGCATAACAACATTACAAAAATATATTTGCAACATTACGTTGCATAAAGACCTCGTTATCCAATCTACTGCAAGTGAGATTAAAATTCTGTGTGCCAACTTCTGTACCAAAGTTCAACCTCATCCCATCATTCATTTATTTCTGATCAAGTTCACTGCATTACAAATAATCTCAGACATTAAAAACTCTTAAACATAATGCTAATTAATCGTAATATCATCAAAAAGCAGCAAACTTTCTTCAAAACACCATTAGCATATTTGTGCAAATTAGCATTGCAATATTTATTTGCGACTGAGTGTTAAATATTTTTCTTTCACTCATATTACTATGTTATACGAGCTCATTGTTTATTGTTCAACGTTCAGAATTGAAATTTTGATTTTTTTAACATTCTTATAGTAAGTGCGTTGCCACAAAAACAATTTCCAACTAATTATTCACAATATCGTTTAACAATTAAAAGAAATCACAAATGACAAAGTTATTTGTTAGTTGCGTTCTTTACAATTTATCCATTTAAAAGGCAATTTGCTGAATATTCTGAGACAGCATAACAACATATTTATACATTAATAATTATACATTAATACATTTATACATTAATTGACTTTGGAGATTTATGTTTATTAATAGTTTGTTCATTTTCATAGCATCATTTGCTTTCAGTTCAGCGGGAAAAGCTTTTATTTTGCTAATATCATTTCAAAACACACTCCATTATGACATAAAAACTATTTAAATGGCATTTTTTTTTTTGGAGAAAATTTCAAGCAACGAAAGGACTTTTTTATTTCTGAGTCTTACACCATGACGGGAATTTCTAATTTTGTACCACATCATTAGAAAATATTACAATAAAAGTTTAAAATAGCTTTGACAGATTATCAAACTTTATAGTGCCGGCAAAAAAAAAATCTTTACATTTGGTTGGTAACTAAACATTTTACATGCAAACTTCCTTTCATGATTTTATTGGCATGCTCCCTAGTGATTTAGCCAAATACCGAACATTCGGCCTAGGTTGTGGCCAAATATTCAGCATTCGGCCAAATCACTAGGGAGCATGACAATAAAATCATGACTGGAAGTTTGCATGTTAAGTTTTTAATTACCAACCAAATGTAAATATTTTTCTGCAGGCACTGTAAATTTGGATCAATCTTTGAATGTCTTCTATAATCGTTTCAAAAATGCTCCAAATTGTTCTGATAATAACCAAATGTGATAACCCATAAAATTTCCGATACATTAACTAACTACTGAAATATGCTTAATTTTTTCTGCAAATAATTGTACAATATTCTGGGGCTTTTTTTTTTAAGTAGCCACTTTTCATTCTTATAGCAATAAAGTAAAATGTCTAAATGTTCCGAAAACTCAATTCGTTTCGAGACGCATTTTATTCTGAGTCAGTTTTTTAAATATCATAACTCAGAAAAATACTATGAAAAGATTTATTGCCTCAGCAGTTATTGCTCGGAATTGTAAAGAATAAACGTGAAAAGGTCCTTGGCAGTGAAAAGTTTTTAATCTTTCCATTCAGTTTGACTCTCGGTTATTCGTACGTGAAAACTAAATTAAAACAGCTTTTATGTAAAATAATTTACTCTTATCCGTTTAGATTATAAGACTGCACTCACATATTGGACCATATATGAAAGAGACGAAAAGCTAAAACATTGAATTATTTTTTGTTTACATAGTAAATTATTTCAGTTTTTATTACTTATTCCCAAGTTATTGAATGCGTAAAATGAATTATATTTCTATCCATTGCATGCCTTTTCTACATCATTTTTAGTATCTTTTTTTTTTGAATGATAAACACTTGTCAAACGTTTGCTATTTGATCGAAACACAAATGAATTCAAGCGATAAATGTTTGTACTCAAAAATTTACTTAAATACACCGCCAGCTCAGTTATTCCATCCGAGGACTGCAGTTTCGTGCTTTTTAGCACTCATCAGCCCGGAATAGAAACTACCAGAGCTGGAGGCGAAAAACCACTTAAGAGAGCCAAACAAACTGGTAGCTAAAAAACTCAAAAATTGTTTTTTGTTTATATAGATGCATACTTGCAATATAAATTTATTTCTTACATAGAAATATTTAGAGGTCAGTAGTGATATCTGAATGTTTCGTTTTTTTTTTTCACTTTCATCAGAAAAATCGTACACTACTTTGGGTTTTCAAGTACAGTCGAGCCCACTTATTGGAATATCGGTTAAAAGAATATCCCTCTTGATGCAATACGTTTTCAATGTATCAACTATTGCAATTTGTCATTTTGGTCCTTGATAATAGAATATCCTGCCTATTAGAATACTTTTTCAGGGAAAATGGGCTATTTCATCAAGCGGGATCGATTGTATTAATTTTATACTAATACTTGAATTTTCAAGTATTAATACAACATTTTTACAAATATATCATAAGCTTAAAATGTTATTGTTAGTAGCTAAAAGTAGTCACCCAGAGAATGTGAATACGAAAAATTTTGATCTTTAAATGAACGTTAAATGTATCAGTATTTGGAAATGCAGATTCAAATAATAAGTATTCATATAGCATTCTGTTTTAATTCTTAGAACTGGGCTGCTCTTCAGCTCGAGACGATGAGAACATACATTTCCTGATTTTGGGGAACTTGAACAGTATATACGTAAAGTGTAGTTAGTTTATTTATATGGAAGTTTTTAGTACGACCTATTATATTTTGAATCATTACTAACCTTCTAATATGTGGAAAGTCATGTTCACTTACTTTTAATGCACTACATGACGATTTTTCGTCAATTACTTTATTGATGTTCAACTCACACTTACAAAGCTCTTGTATAAGATTCCAGCTTAAATCATTGAGAAGATATAAAATAGAGGGAGTGAAGACTTTCATTCGTGAAGCAAAGACCCCAAGTCACGTGATAGATTTTAAAGCAAAGCATTAGAAGAAATCAAGTTTCTTTCGCTAGTTTCACGCTAAGCATGTTAACCATTTGTCGTTGTTGAGTCACGTGACTTGGGGTCTTAGATTCAGTTTTTGCTAAGCCAATGATTGGACGTGCTCCCTCCATTTACTAATTCCTGCTATAAGGCTAAAACATGAATTTGTAGTATAAAATCTTAAATTTTCACCACAAAGCTCGCTCTTATAAAGCTCATCGTTCTATGAGTATTTAGTTCCGCTTGTAAATGCATTGCCACTGCATCATGGAAGCAGCGTACAGCAAGCGTTGAATTTGAGAAAAAGGAAAAAACATGCAGGGAAATCAGTATAATTGGCAATATAGCTCATGGGAATTAAGCAAGTATGAATATCATCACAAAGGAAATTTTCCGCAACTGATCTTATGAGGGAATTTCATTTGAACGTTGGTTGTTGGTGTTGAGTTTCGTGGTGAAAACATGTAACAGTAAAAAATAACCTACGATTTAGAAAAGTTGAAGCAGGGTTGATTGGGGTAAGATGAACCTTATTTTTAAACGGTTCATTTTGAAGTCTTATTCAAAAGTTTTGAAACAAAAAAATAAATAAATAAAGTTATTGACTTATTTTATCTTTGACATTATTAACATAACTGACATAACTAACAAAAGATCATCATCAGTTCGTAAAATAGGTTTTAAAGACTTTTTTTTTTAAATCGGATGGATGTCCCAACTACCCCATAAGAAGAGATAAGTGGGCAACTTCCCTTTCATTAAAATTTAAAGCATGCATTTCTACTTATAAAAAGGGGGATAGGTGGGTTTTACTTGATAAAAACGTAAATATTTAGTATGAATTTTTTTTTTATAAATGCATCCATTTCAGAGATATCTGCGGACATTTAAATCAACGTGACAGGAAATGACTATAATACAGAAAAAAAAACGTCTGTGAAGTTCATTGAACGCCTGTCGGAATATATTTTACTTTGACATTTAAAGCAGTGCTAAATAAACATAATACCGATGATTAAAATCAATTTTCATCAACAAACATTATAAGTTGTAAGAGAAATTGAAAACGCTAAATGGCAGCGTATCTTTAAAGTTGGCTGAGAGAGGATCATTACAACTTCATCGTCAGTACAATTCCTACATCATCTGCACCAGGCCAAGAAAAAAAAAAAGGTTGCTATTTCTATCTTCTCTAGTAAATTTCGCAGTAATCTTTTTATTTACATCGTCAAATTTAAAAATTTGAGCTACGCAATACTTTATGGGGCCATTCTACGGAAAACGGTCGTTTTGTCCCGCACATGACGCCTCATACATGTCATCAAAAATAATATTTTAAAATGTTGTTAAACAAATTTTTTTCTGCTTAACAAATTACAAACTTATGTGTGATATCTTAAGCAAAAATTTTCGTCTTTACCGTTTAAAATTATTATTTTTTAATGAAATATATGAACCGTAATGTACGGGACTAGCGGTTGACCTTTTCGTGGAATGGTCCGATGACTTTCTTTGATGCAAGTTTCAGAAACACATACAGAGTCTGTATAATAAGTAATGAGACTCATTTTTTCCTGATGCGAATGTACATCTCAAGTACGCACAGACTGGTTAGGTGTGTGGGAATGGTTACTGGTGGGATTTATTCCAGTCCGCAGTCACCTGGGAGTCTTTGTTCGGGCAGCATCGTCGTTATAGTGTACCTCTGTTGCGATCGTCGGTTCCAGCTCCAAATGCAGAGAGAATTTGAGCAGCGTTACAAGATTAAGTTTTGTGTGGAACTTGGTAAATCGACCTCAGAGACGTGAGAGATGTGTAAGCAAGTGTTCGGAGATAATTGTCTGTTAAAGGCGCATGTGTTTCGGTGGCACGAGTGTTTCAAAGATTCCTGGGAGAGTGTCGAGGATGTATCTTAAATGCACTGTTAAAACTACTGGTTGCGTTTGGCACCTGTCAGGGGTGAAAAGCTTGTTCACCAGCGGCACCCGATAGAGAGCCGAAATTGCACCCTTAGCAAAGGTGAAAAAGTGGCTCCCTTCACCCAACGTGCACCGTAGGTGAAAGATGGTACCCTAGGTGAGCAAAATGGCACCTTTTATTGCTTCCTATACGGATTCCCCCCCCCCTCCGTGTTGTGTGCGTTTTTGAATACAATTGTGTTTTATTTATTTTGATTTATACATACAAAGGCATTTGATAACATGCCAACTTTCGAACATATTTTATAAGTGTTCATGACATTAATTTGTCTGTTCGTGCACTAACTTTCTTATATTTACACTTGGATTGCTCAGTAATTAATATGTTGTTGACAACTTTTGCTGCATGATCCGTACAGAAAATGAACAGGGAAGGTATTTATCAATCATTTGACGGAACAACCAGAAATATTAGGTAACATTAGATTAGAATCATATGAAAATAAAAGCGTTAAATAAACGTTTAAAATTTTAATCGAGCGTAACATATCAATACTTATTATAAGATTTGATATTTGAGTATCCTTATGCGTACAAGATAAATACCCTTCTTTCCAATGTCAAGTTTTCCGTCAGATTAAAAATAAAAACGAGTAGATTACGTTCGCTTCATGCAATAACGCCTAAGAAAGATACATTAACCAAAACACGATGTGAAACTTATGAGTCAAACACTGAGTGAGAGAGATTTCTTTTCATGCGTTTTTTATTTTTTTCTCATCCTTTGCTGTTCTGTTCGTTTCCATTACGTAGTTATTTCATTGAGAAGAAATAGACATTGGTATATAGGCTGCTCACGTCGATGCATTTTTATTCCGGAATTAGCTATTCAATTATCAGCTGATTTAAACGTTTTTATTTTTAATGTTGTTGTTGTTCAAGATAGTACTGATAGATAGTTTTAGGTAAAATTTTTGCAGGATATAAATAGCAAGATATTAAATATTCAATAAGGTGAACGGAACAATAAGCAGTTGTCAACGTACTTTAATCACTTTAAATATGTTCGAAAGCTCTAAGAGCTACAATATGATCAAATGCCTTTACTTACGCGAGATTTCGAAGATTAATCCACGAAATTTTCAGTTTGTACTTCATTCAATGTAAGAGTAAATTTCGTTGCGACTTCCTTCGTTCGCCATTCAAACTAAAGTTGTCGTTGGACGATAAGTTAGAGCGCATGCGCAAGGAGTCGCTCTCCTATTGAATGGTCTTTTAGCACTTTTGTTAACGTCGTTCACCCACTGAGGAACCAAAAGCACCTTAACGACACTTCCTAGCCTCCGTTGCACCCTGAGTCACCTTTTGTTCACCCTAGGGTGAAATTCTTATCCCCTGTGGCACTCCTGGTTTTAACAGTGTAGGGTGTTCGTCAACCAGCAGAACGTACGCAAATGTGGAACGTGTGCGTGTTGTGCTAAATTTGGACCGCCGGTTAAGTGTGAGAATGATTGCAGATGAAGTTGGACTTTATAAAATAACGGTTCACAGCATCATTATAGAAAACTCGAGAAATGCTGAAAACAACGTTGCATTTTCCAAGACCTCCTGGTCATAAATGGTATCTCTACGCTTCCCCAGTCCGCCTACAGTCACTATTTAGCTTCAGCAGACTTCTTTCTATTCCCAAAGATGAAAACATCACTAAAAGAGCATCTCCATGAAACTCTGGATGCCGTGAAAGCGCTAGTACAAGACTTTTGAAAGACATTCTTGAAGCTGACTACATAACAGCTTGGAAGACTCGCTGGGATAAGTTTGTGCAAGGCCAAGGGTCTTATCTTGAAAAACTCTTTAGGTTTGAGTATTAATATCTGCAGTAAATTCTTACAACGCAGCTCAGTCTCATTACTTTTATACAGACCCTGTATTCATCAGCTTTTGCAGTTCTTGTAGCTGAAATATCAATACCTTCTAGGTCTTCATAACCATCTCGTATTTAATCTTTAGACATTTCTTCAACAGAGTTGCTTTTAATTTTAAAATCTTTACTATTATGAGGGGATATACTTAACCTTTAATGAGTGTCCCACTAAGAATTAAGAGAGAACCTAAACGGGATGAGTGGACCCCCCCCCCCCCTTTAGACACTTATCAATAATGCTTTGTGCAAAAAAGCATGCACTTTAGGTTAAGACATACATTAATGTTTAATGAACTTTAAAAGGTAATAAAAACTAACCCGAAAACACTTCTTTACAAATATGTTGCTTGAATTCCTCAAAAAATGTTTTTGGGAAAATTTCTTTGACATAAGTCCTACGACCAGGAAAAAAGTTACATGAAGTGCAAATATGTGCAAAACCAATCACTGCAATAAAATTTGACATGATCAATATAAGAAAAAGTATAATAGCCATGGAAATATTTCAGTTTTCAGTGGATGATCCACTTACCCGAGTGGCTGATTTGCCTCAACCAACCATATTTATGTTTATTTTAGGAATTTTTTTTTCTTTTTTCTTTTTTTTTATCAGAGTTATAGCAAAAAGGTGGAATACAATGTTTTCAGAAAGAAGATAAAAAATACAGCTTTGAATCATTTGAAGAAAAAAAAATATATTTTAAACGTATTAACCGTTGCAAATATGAATAAGTGATGGTAAATGTAGTATTAGGAATGAATCTCTTTATAAGCACGGTAAGTATATTCAGAAATTTATTGTCTTACTGAAAGGAACGATTACTTGAATCGAATAATTATCTCGATGTGCATTTGCATCTCAAACAAATTAGGCAACCTAAAATTAAATGTTAATATCAACAAACTGCTACCTTTTCATATTTGTACAAATATTTTCCGCTAATGAAATAAGGAGCAAATGTTACAATAACAATGAATCAATTTCCCACAAATTTGGATCACATACTCAGCACGAGTTTGGAGATCTTACATTAAAAATACTAGGTACTCTGAATTTATTTCATGCAAAAATGAAGAAAATATGATCAATTATTAAACAGCTTTCCTTCGAAAAATGTTTCAATTTTGATAACTCTAATCAAAAATTAATTATAAAGGATTGTGTTTGACGTAATTCATTTGAAATGAACATTTTTAAAATCTTAAGGAAAAGTGAAATAGGAATAAATGAGATATTTGAGTTTGCAAAAGCCAATAATTACTTCTCGAATGAAATGATTCTTAATATTTACTTTGAAGATCATAAATCAACCGAAAGTATCATATTTGCTTTCACGTTTATTGATTTTCTAACCAAGTCGATCCAATAATTAACGATTTTGCATCTGACTTCACGTAAAGTAAAAGATAAGGCGTTAGAAATGGAGTACGAAAAACATTTATAAGAGATGTTTGAATGAGTATTATGCCTAGGTATAGAGCATTAATAAAACAAGAGAAAATTACTCTTATCAGCATAAGTGCATAGTTTCTAAAGAGTGAAATTGTTTTAGTAGCTCACCAAGGAATGAAAAACATGATTTGTCAAAACCTTAATTGTTATTAATGTAGAAGATTATTCCGGTCATAGTATTCTGCAGAAGGTTTTTTTTTCGAAAAGGGAGAAAATATATTGAAAATCGATAAGCAGCTTGTAAAGTTATCAGTCGTTTTGGAAGTAAACCCACTGGTAATTTTCTGTTTCAAAAGAAAATAGTAACAAATAATAAAATATCGCAAAAACAAAAGTCAATTTATCATTCACGAGTAATTTGTTGCCAGCTGACTCTACCCTCCAGTAGTCGCGTGCTCAACTGTAACTTTTTCCGTCGCGTGGGGAACAACTGCAACAAAAGGTTATATATTTAAATTTAAATCCAAGCATATATATATATATATATATATATATATATATATATATATATATATATATATATATATATATATGTATATATATATATATATATATATATTAAAACTTTTTCGCATTAAACTACGTTATTACTAGGCTAAATGACAGAAACAAAATGAAACATTCTGTGACAGGCGGCATGTACTTAAATATTGATAACTAAATAGGTTTTAATTTATTTTTCTTTAACTTGCTATTCGGCAACTAAAGAAAGGTATTCTAGATTTCTCCGACTAAACCTACAGAAACTTGGGCCGAAAACGGATATTTTCGATAAGCGACGTCTAATAGCAAATAAAAAGTTGTGGATTTTGGTATCCTAAATATGGGGAAAATAGTTATTTATTTATTTATTTTTTTTAGCTTTAGATTGCGTATGAGCCTTAAAGTTTATAAAATAGGCAACTTTCAAATTCGTTTATCAAATTAGAAGTACATAGTTTTTTTTTTCAAAACCATTAAAATATTTCCTTTTAACATTCTTTTCATATTACAGTCGGACCTCGATTTCACGAATTAATCGGGACCGAAATTTTTGTACGTTAAATCGGGGTTATTCGTAAAATCGGGGTGTAAAAAAAATTAAAAAAAAAAAAAAACTGCATCTACCTTATCTTAAATCCCCTAATAAGCAATCGCGTAAAAATATCTATTATTAGAAAGTGTATACTTTTTATTCAGTATTTCACAACATTACATACTAGTTAACTTGAAATTTTAAACTACTGAGTAATTGATGTTTGAAAATTTCCTTGATACTTGACTCGAAATAGTTCTCTTTCGACTGTATAGAGAGAAGAAAATACTGTGTCATTTGCAGCCTGCTGCATGAGATATGTTTTTACAGTTTCCAGTCCATGTAAAACATTTGAAAAAGTAAGTTTTAAAGGGAGTTATTAGCATTATCGCTTTTTGCATCAAAATCAATATTCATGGCTGTCCTCTCGCCCGTCAAAAATTTCTGATTCCAAGAAAAGTCTTTTTCTATTTCGGACAATATGGATATAACATTTGGATAACAATCCAATAATTCCTAACTCAAATTAACAAAAATAATTTTTTTCGGCTGTTAAAATAATTCGTTAATTCGGGGTTTATTGTTTGGTAAATAGGGGGTTTTTTTTCTTCATTTTAGTCGGGAATAGAGAAAAATTCATTAAATCGCGAAATTCGTAAATTAGAAGTTCGTTAAATCAGGCTACATGTTTAAAATTATTTATTTTGTAATTTATACATAAGCTGTAAAAATTCTTGAAAAAAAAAAATCGGTTTCTTTTAGCTTTTTTAGACACTGTTGTATTTCTTCTTTTATGTTCCAACTTTGCATTATTCGCAATAAATGTACTCTTCAGAGCTCTTTGCTGAATTCAGTTACATTTTATTGCATTACAAATCCAGAATTCACCACGAGGAGGTGACACTTTGTGTTCCACCAGGCACTTCCAGTCCACCCAGCCGAGAAGGATAGTTGTTTACAGGATTTTCATATTTACGATATATTTACATTTACAATTACTATATATTTAAAAAAAAGTTTCTACACTAGGAATAAGGTGTTGAAAGGTATAATGTTATTCTCATGAATCCGCCTCTTGCGTCGTCCCCAAATACATTTTCTCAAGATTCACTGAACAGCTTCACAATCCTTCCTACAGTCTCAGCGTGATATAAGAATTTCAGGAATGCAAATTCAGGCAACTGGGGGATTCTCCAAAAACCTGATATTTTCCAATCAAATTTTTTTAAGAAACAAAAATGCGGAAAAAAATCATACTTACGCTTTGCTAGGAACTTATTAAGAGAAAAATAGAGGGAACTCACTTTAACTATGTTACACCCTCAAAAGAGGGGTCAAATTTTTATACAGCAAGAGACTGACAAACAGCACCAGGAGAGTTACAAAATGAATTTCTTCATGGGTTATCTAAAATGTAACTATAGTAATAAAGAAGTAACTGAAGCCTAAATCAAAAAGTATTGTTATTAAATGACAAAACAAAATTCATGTAAAACCTCCCTTAACGGACACCCACAATTTCTTTGAGTACAAGTCCCACATAGGTTTTTCCATATTATTCACTCGGAATAGTTTACACTTCGAACAACGGACATTCATTTCAATGAAAAAAAAATCAATTGTTACATTAAAATTTTCTTTAAATTAACCATACATAGTACGATAAAATTTACAAAAAGAAAAGTTACCTTCTCATTACCTGCGAACTGTTTATTGGTTCAAGAAATACAAACATTAACCAAAAGGGAATCAGCAATATTAATAAAATATGTTTTAATTTTAATTTAAAGCAACTACGATATTTATAGCAACTTCACTAACCTATTCAAGCAACATTTAGATAAACAAATGTCTAACCAGTAAATCTCTTTTGGAACGATTCGTCTGAATAACAAAAAAAAAAAAAAAAATAATAATAATAATAAATAAATAAATATAATTATTCTACTGATACATTTTTTCATTATCGTTTGCCAAATTTAACTTTCTTATTTCGATCAATTCGCTACTCCAACGAACTATAGGGGGCACTGCAGTCACTGTCTAATGGCCGACTTAAAAACTAAAACAAACGCATGTGGTAACGAAGAAAATGCTAAAAGTGTTGTGATTTTCGTTCGTATGTATGATATTTTTCGCTTTATTCTTTTTAAATTAATTTTCAAAGTCTTGTGGATATTCTGGCCCACGTAGAAAGAAATGAGAATTCAAGAAGCATTACTAAACGTCAAAGATTAATGCAAACTACGTAGTTCGTAGTTCTAAGCAGCTATTTCCACGATGTTGAATTCGATATTTATCAATTCTTGATACAACTAAATAATAATTGTGGCCTGACAAGAACAACAATTAATGCTAGAAAATTCAATATGACATTACAAATTATTATCGAAAGAAGATGATACTTCTTTGCCTTGCTTGGCTAGCGCTTATTGTTTTGCATTTGTTGCTGAGTTATTTCTCTCGAATTCCCGAATCGGTTAATTTAAAATTTTTCTGTTTCGATTTTTCTAATTTCTGAGTTACGATTTAATTATGTCAAGTTATGCAAATCATCTACAGAATTCTTACGGATATATGGTGGTAGTTTTCTTTTCAGTTGATTGACCATTATTTCTTTTTACTTATCGAATTCTGTAATCTTACTACCATTTTATTCCACTCATGATAAAAATTAAAAATGGTTTAACTAAAAACGCGAAATCTCGCCAAGGCTACTTTGCTCGCACAATACTAAAACTATAACCCTAAACAGATTTGGCGAAACCTTTTAGCTGAGAATAAAAGGAATAAAGTAAATTCTTTCTCTGTGAAACATTTTTCATTTTGTTCTACGATAATACATTCAAGAAAATATTTTGCATACCGTCCATTCCAACTAAATGCTGCTGTAAAAGATGGTTAGTTAAATTAATTTAAGATTAAAAAAAACTCATATTCTTACAAATTCATACAAAACAATAAAAATTTTTACCTTGTATAACGTTATCCAAGTTTGTTAATCCAGTTTTCGCTTTCACCATTTTCAATCAACTCATATTTTAGAAGGAAATAAGGAAAACTAACATTATTTTGAGAAGCTCGAGAATACTACTAAGGAACGAATTAATTTCTGTAGCTGAAAGCAAACTAAGACTCATCGATTTCGTTAAAAAATACTTAGAACAAACTGCCTGTGTTTACGTCAACAGACACACGTGGAACGCAACGTGGCAATGTTTTAGTTTCATCGGCAGTTTTGTAAATCACCGCAAGGTAGCGTATTCGAGCGCTGGAGTTCCGAATCTTGGTTTCCAACTAATGTGTTCAAAATAAATCCTTCTATACTAAGGGATGCATTAGCAGTGCTTGAGAAATAATGCCAGGAGAGTGGTTTTTTTAGGACAGGAGTATGACACTTTTTTTTAGGACAGGAGTATGACATTTTCCATACAATTTGCCTGTTGCGTAAGCCAAGGAATATAATTAAAGTAACTAATGTTATTTTTTGATTCTAACCTCTTAATTCAAATACACACTACGTTATTATTTTCCTTTTATTTAACACAGAAATGTTGTCCAGGAGAATGACAGCAAAAATGTTTCAAACCCATTTTTGAACTTCCAAGTTTTAGTAAGAATAGCAAGCAAACCATATGAACTTGATACTCAAGGAATCTAACAAAATGGTGATAATAAACAGTGTTGTAGCACAGCAAATCAAAAATTCCCTTTTTAAATCTATAATAATCGAACTCATTCCTTGGACAGGAGAATGACATTAAACCTGGGGACAAAGTATAAAACGATGTGCGTTGATGATTTTAAATAATTTAATTTATTTAAAGAATGCTATTTTGCACCTTTAAGTATGCTAAATTTTGTACTAATCATTGAATTTATGGAATGTTGATAGAAATTTTTTAAATAGATAGAAAATTTAAGTCCATTTGAAAAACGGTTGGGGACACGCCAAAATTGTGAGTTTCTGGTTATTTAAAAACTTTTGCAGAAAAATCTAAATGAGTTTTTGTTTTAATAAGAGTAGAATAACATCAGATAAGTTATTTCTAACTATAAAAAATGAAAGCATTCTCTGAGTTAAACAATTTTTGTGTTAAGCTACTGGGACATAATAATGTTAGAATTTTGGAGAATCACCCAACTGTTTAGCTTCAAGAAATGTAAAACACCATTATGTTTACATGATTAAAATGGGAGGAAAGAAAGACTCTTGCGGCAGTAGACCGCTCCATTTAAACTATCAACAGAACAAATACTGCTACAGGTTTTGAGCGATTTCCACATGAGTGGAAAACGGGTTGTAGGCAATACTGGTGACTATGCTGAAGGAGTGAAACTTGGTGGCATGTATTACTTTTGTATCAGATGTAAATAAATAGTTGTCATTATTAAAGTTTCAACCCTTGTTTTTCCGGATAAATTTCATCATATAGCTTTTTGCTTCGAGATATAGTATTCGAAATGCATAGCAGTGCTCAAACATTGCTATTTATTTCGAAAAACTATTAACTGGAAATAAAGATATTTCATGTCAATAACTACTGTTTAATTTCATTCATACGACAAATTAAAAAATTCACTCTAACAAGTTAATTAAGGAAAATACATAACATCATGCTATACAGAAAATTCATCATTAAATATAGTAGTAGGGGAGACTGGGGTAATGGCAGTCAGCGGGTAATGGCGGTCACTATGAGTTCTCGTAAAGTGAATAACGTAGATTTAAACTGATTGGTGCTGCCATTTCACGGAAGTTATGGATATACTATTGAATCGCTCGCCTTCTTGCCAGTCGTCGTTTGCCTGTTGTGTAAGAAAGACTATTTTGACGTTTGACGTTTCGCATTATGAGGAAGAGAATAGTTTAATTCACTATCAGCTCTTACTGCTTACCTTTAATGGAACGAGTTTGATCACAAAATAACAAGGTAAGCCGTAGTGTTGTATCACATAGTCTTTTATTAATATTGTAAGCTTTAGTACTTGTTTTTTTAGCGGTTGAAGGAAAACATGCGGTTGGGGTAATGGCGGTCGCCACACTCGGGGTAATGGCGCTCCGCCCCCTTGAGAGGTATTTGTGTGACATGCGCTCTGGAAAGTAAAATTAACTTGAGCAACGTATTGGCAGTGCCCTTAAGTTTTCAACACTTTTTTTACCATGGAAAGATGTTTTTTTTAATTATTTAATTCATATTCTGTCTATACTTTCAATTTCTTTTTGTAATATCTAAAAAGCAGAATTATGGAATAAAATAAACATAAAGATTTTAGTTTAACGTGCTTGTGTCATTGAAAATAACCAGATTTCTTATTTTACAACAATTTAGTAGTAAAAAAACATTACTGACTGCCACTACCCCAGGGTTGGGGTCATGCCGGTCAAAGCTGATTTTGCAATATTTTTTATTTTTCCAATAGGTAAGATTAAATAAGTCTCAATTTGAGTCTACAATAGGTAAAATATTCTATAAGTAAGCCATTTTACATGATTGCATTTCAAATTAAAGAAAAAAGCAAAGTTTTATATTCATTTTCCCTTAAATGACCGGCATTACCCCAGTCTCAACTAAATGTTTTTTATTTCACAATTAATGAATGCTGTTGTAATTTGTCATGCATTACTATGTAGTCGGTTAGTTATTTCTGTCTGTGGCGTGACTTAGAAAGAGAATGTAACAAAATATCACACTTTTCCAATCCAAAACTTTCCCCGTAATTTGATAAAAACATGGAAAACAAAAACTGTTTTAACATCTTGCACAATGTATAAATGAAGATTGTTTACAGAAGCAACCTTTTTGTAAAATATTCGTAGGAAAATATACTTCATTAACATTCATGAAAATTTCTCTTTTGTCAGAAAGTTTGGAAACATACCAGGTATACCGAATCATTTTATGAAAAATTGGTGATGTCTGCTGATGATGGACTACTGATTGTATTTTTATGCAGTCTTCACGGATATAGATTTTAGTATTATATTTAACGAGATACGAGCGATTTTGTATACTTTTTATTATATTTTTTACCAGTCTATAAAAATAGACGTCGCAAGATTGAACAAGTGAGGTGTATTTTGGTGAAAAAAAGAATTTTTCAAGAAGTATTGAACCCAGGAATGATTGTACGGGAATCCAGTACGATGACCAGTACGATGGCGAAATATCTGTATAGTATATTATTTAAGCTGCGCGAAAAACTTTATAGGCATGTTTTCTCAGACAGTTCTCGCTAGTGCGCTTTAGTACTTTACTGTGTGGATACTCTCAAGGGGTACTACTAATCTGCTGAATTTCACGATTACTTTAACGATCTAAATTTTGTGGAGTGCATAAGAAATTTAATATTGGGATTACATACACCCCAAAGCACCATTATCTAAACCCCTCCCCCACCAGTTAAGGCCTAAACTTAATTATTTTCAACTAAGAGTCATTCAGAAATTTTAAGTTTTAAGCGAAGTTTTTAATTTGGTTTTAAAACTATTTGCTTTCTTTTAATCTGAAAGATTTAAGAGTATTTCTTCAAAATAATTACATTTTACTCATTTTTGTTTAGTCTAAAATCTTTTACGGAAGGGTGAGCTCATAAAGATAAAGGGTTTCATATTTTATCAAGCTATAAACCTACCGTTCAGATTTCTAGCAACTTTGTCTGTCATATCGTTGCGTTTAAATGACCCATTAAAATGTTCCTTCGAGGGGTGATTGCTATGTGGCAATGAACTGAACTTTTAGAGGAAATTGCAAATCAATCAACCCAGCAACTTTCCCTTTTGTATTCCTGGTACATTTCTTTTTGTTTCTAGTATGGAGTGGGTACAAAATATTAATAAGTGTTATTATACTGTAATGAAAAAAAGCAATTTTACAAACTAGAAATTAAAATTTCACCGTAAAAAATCTTTGTTTAATCTTTTTACGTACATCATAATAAAATTAGAAATACATTTTTAAAACATAAAATCATTATACTAAAATGAAAACCATTTGAACCAGATGTAGCTATTGTCAATATTGCACCAATAAATGTTTATGAAAAATTCAAAACTGTGGTGAATACAAAGAAGATATGTATTTATGTCAGAATGTTATACGTATAGCAATTAAGTCGTAATTATAAGTAGCTTTACATATAAATAATTAATAAGCTGTGTATAAGATTTGTATTATGTCCAGTTAATATACGAATGTTAAAGAAGTGGAGATACACACTTCAGCAGGAATGTAAAATCGATGTGATTATGCTTATTCATATAAATGCAGACTAATGACTAAAGCTTGAACGCGGATGAAAGCGAAAAATATTTTGTGGTGGATACAAAGAAGACATGTGTTTATGTCAGAATGTTATAAGTAGCAATAAGCAGCAATTATAAGTAGCATTACGAATAAATAATTAATCAGCTGTCTAAAAGATTTTTATTATCTATATTTAACATACGAATGTTAAAGAAGGGTAGATATACTTGAACAGGAATGTAAAATCGATGTAATTATGCTTATTCATATAAATGCAGACTAATGACTAAAGCTTGAACGCGGATGAAAGAGAAAAATATTTAATCATAAGTGTTAGCGAAACATTTCTTAAATAATTGAATCCATTTTAAATGTACGAAAACAAAAGCTTTCTCGGAATTTTATCTTTGGTAGAATTTTAAGAGTAGACAGCAATCAGCAAACGCTTCGAAATTTAATGCTCGAAGTAAATTCAAAGCAAATATGACGCTTCAAGTAAATTTGACGATGCAGTTATATTATTTTGTCATGTTTCGGAATTAAAAATCGATTGAAAAGACTATCCTAGTGCATGCATGTCTCTGATCGAAAAAAAAAAAATCTCTTCTGGTAGTATGGCTTTCTATGCAAACTTATGTTTGTCAAATTTTCCTTGCGAATACGTCCTGTTTTACATGTTTGCTCGGAAAGCTTTCTGATCGGAAGAACATCTATTGTTCTGCAAGTTTCGTCCTTACCTATTTACGCAAGAGTGACTTGGGAGTATTTGTTGACTCAGTAATAAAAACACTATATTATTGGAAATGGAAAACGCTGTTTCTTTGTGGCATTTATTTTTTATAACTGCCTACTTAAAATAGTTTATTCAAATATGTTTCAGGATATGAACTATTTATTCAAAAATTACCAATATTATCGAACATAAACAATAATTTTTTAATCTCTTTCAATAGAGGCAGGCTAAAGTGGACTTTAAAAGTAGTGCTGATGAGCGCGAGATATTTCATTATTATGTTTTGTTTTCTTTAGTTATCTGAGAGATAGAAATTGAAAATAAGTTTTAAATTAAACATACGTAAGAGAAATACATCGGTAGTTGCCAGTGCTTCAGTAGTAGCCACTTCAAGGTTTATATTTAATTCAAAATAGGATTCCAGGTCTCCCAATGGATTTAAAAGTGCATCTAACGTGCAGGAGGTATTAGGACGTTTGAATCTATTGGGGAACTTAGAATCCTATTTTTTCAAATATAAACCTTGAAGCCTCTACTGAAACACTCTGAAGCACTGGCCACTACTAGTGCGTTTACCTTAATTCCTACATAATTTATTTATTAAGCTAACAATGAAACCAAATAAACTTTATAAAGAAGAACCTTTGCTTTTTGATCATACCAAATGATTTAAAAATAAGCAAGTTAATTTTGAAATTGTTTGAACATACTTTCTTTATTGTAGTAGGTGTAATTTATAACGCTCCCCCCAAAGTAAAACAGTTCAGGTAAATTTATCTGAAAGTGTGAACTTTTTACTTCCAGAAGCAGTACATAAACAATTTCTTTATTTATTTTACACTAAAACACGTAAAAGTCTCCATTAAAGACAATTAATTATCTTAGGCCCCCTGCTTCGTTTTTATTTGTTGATGGTCTAACACATTGTTCATGAATCCTGTTTGTGAGGCTTTGACAAGTTGAGCTCCGACTCTGACCATGTTTACCTCTGTTTCGGAAAATAGGGAGGGGTAATTGTCGCTAAGTTGAGTTTAGAAACTTATCAATAGTTTTTCAAAAATATTCCAACTAAAATCCAAGTCAATAACGCGGCTATTTTTCACTAAACTCCCCTAAAACAGATAAACATAGTCAAGGTCACAGCTCAACTAACCAGAGATGCACTATAGGTTCTTTCTCTTAGTACAAATGACTACACTGGGCAAGTGGTAAACAAAAAAAAAAGTACTGGTAATGACAAAAACCACTTTAAAAGTCACACGATACGAGTAATTGTTTAATCTTTGCTAGTTTTATGGATATACCGTGCTCTTGTTTTTCATTTCATTTTTATTAATTATCCAGACCGTCGGAATTTTCTCAAGACATTTTGCAGTTTTCAACATTTTTTTTCCTAGTTGGTAGTACAGGTACAGGGTCCGGCGTATTAACCTTCCGCATTTGGAGAGGGCACTATGGGTTGTAGTGGGGCTATAGTGGTGGAACTGGTAACGTCAGGTAGCAGTATGTGCCATTTGCAGTAGCAGGAATGGTATGGCGTGGTAAGCGTTGTCTTGTGCTGTGATATTTGAAATGGTGATTTTTCGATAACTACCCAGCAGGAATTTCACGCTATGTTGGATCTTATCTAACAAGGAGACCTTACGGTCTCGGAAATTCAAACCGGGATAAAATTCAGCAGATTAGTAAGACCTCTTAAGAGTATCCACACATTAAAGTAATAAAGCGCACTAGCCAAAGCATTCCGAGAAAACAGCCTCTAAAGTTTAACGCGCAGCTTATATACTAGTAGAGATTTTTGCCAGCAGCAGCTCGGTGGCTATGTGGTCAGCGTACTGGATTCCCGTGCATTCCATTCATCATCCGTCATCATCAACTTCATCGCCAATTTTTTATAAAATTATTTGGCATGCCTGGTATGCTTCCAAACCTAAGTACAAAAGAGACATTTTTATGAGTATTAATGAAGTATGTTTTCCTTCGAATCCTTTACAGAAAGGTTGCTCCTGTAAACAATCTTCCTTTATACATTGTGCAAGATGTCAAAATAGTTTTCGTTTTCCATGTTTTTCTGATAATTATCATTCTGGTGTATGTATATAAATATAAAATTGATAAATGAAAACTATATTGGAAAATTTTATACATAAATTAACAAGTCCTACCATAGTTTTGTTGCCGTGGTAATTCAAATTATAATTTATAACCGATTAAATTAATCTCTTTCTTCTCTATCAAAAATACATTACGTATTTAAAAATAAAGTATTATCTTCAATTCAAATTTCAACCACCTGTAACAGTCGCATTATAAATTCATATAAAAAGATTGTTCGAGGGGTATCGAACCCGGATCGACAGCACGGGAATGCAGCTCGCTGACCACACAGCCACCGGGATGTTTAAAAGCAGGAAATCTCTACTAGAATATATATATAAGCTTCACGTAAAACTTCAGAGGCTGTTTTCTCGGAATGTTCTGACTAGTGCGCTTTATTACTTTACTGTGTGGATACTCTCAAGGGGTACTACTAATCTGCTGAATTTTTTATAAATTAGTCAATCTTGTTAATGAGCTAGCTTGTTTACGAAATCTTTTGTCAGTTTATCAAAAATAAGCTTACTAAAAGTAAATTTTACAAATAAACGAAGTGATTATTTGCTAATGTGTTTCGTTTTATTAGTTCTCGTTTTGTATGATAATTGGGTGCTTTAACCGTCACATGTGGGATAATTAGACTTTCACTTGGGTGATTTGACAAGCAAAAATATTTTTTCTAACATCTTTTTTAATTGTTTTTTCTTTTTTAATTAAGTATACATGCCACGGGAAAGACACACATTTGGACGTCAGTGTTAGACTTTGCTTTTCTAGTCAAAAATCTCTCGAAGCAATTGTTGCTGGTTATTTAAACATACATCCTGATTTCTTCCTAATTATTTCTTACAGTGTTCGTTTTAAAACGAAACAGATAACAGTTTCAAGTTTATAATAAATGTTTAAACTCGGCAGTTTGTTATTTAAAAGAAAGTATGATTTTGATGCGACGTAAACACACACACACACACACTTGGAAAAAGATTTTACAATAAGGTAAATTTGTATTTAACTATGGGAAAAGAAAAATCTTGCACTTATCTTAAATTACATTAAGGTAAATACGTACCGTAAAACCGTAGAACTTTAGACCACTTTTTGTGTATTTTTCTTCATATTTTCATTATTCTTTGCCAAAAATGGCTGAAAATTTAACCATACACTACCATACATTTCAGCTGTAGAGTGACGCTTTGAAAAAAATTCTAAATTACACACAAAGGGAGGGGGAATTTTTTGTGTAGTGGTATAAAGTTTGCATATGGTGGTGACAACTTTAGACCACCTCATATTTTCCTTGATATGCACCGCTAAACCACTCCGGTCTAAAGTTACAACGCATATATCGTTCTGTTTTAATCCCATACACTGTAAAAATTAAAAAAAAAAATTGTACTTACTTTTTCCAATTTATAATTTTTTTTATACTTTTTGAGTCAACTTCAGGTTCTCTTAAAAAATCAATTGTGAAAAATACAATATTTTATTCAGATATATAAATATGATTGTTAGACAGTATGAAAAGCAATTTGTAGGTACACTCCTGGATTTTATTTTATTTTTTTTTAGAAGGGCATTTTTGTTTATCATTTTTTTACAAGGAGCTTGATACAAATTTTGTGCCAATTGGGTAGTTTTCTTCGTTGTCGTAATAATTTGTTTTTTTTTTTTTTTTTTTTTTTTTTTGTACCAAATGGCATCAGGGGAATGAGGCCAACACCAAAATTTACCCTTTATTGCCTTCCTTGTAAAAATTTGGTTGCTACTGATTTCTTGGATCACCTATTCCATCAGTTTAGGCGAATAGTTGAGGTAAGGACAGCTGCCTATCGTCTTTCTTTTCCCTGGATTCATGTCTAAAACTAAAGACAACCCGAAAACTAAAAAACTGCTCAAAACAATACAAAATTGTTCACAAAATATTGACAAGCGATAGTGAAAATTGGTGGTCTAAAGTTGCAACTTGAATTCCCGTATTTTGTTCACTTCAAAACAAGTAAACAAAGCAGCCTCAGGATTCGCCGATAAGGCTAAATCATCTTAGATACCTAAGTAATAAAGTAATAAATTTACCTTCGGAGAATTCAATCGGCAAATAATGGTTTCGAAGGAGACGTTGAGAACTGAAACAAAAATTTCAAAAAACCTCCCAACACAAATGAATGTTGACACGAGAACGATAGCACTGGAGCTTGGGATAAAAAACATCAACTACGCTGGACAACACTTGCCATTTGCGAAACTACTGAATTTTTTAAAGACTTTAGCTTTGCTCCAATGACCACTACATGTCACATACTACCAGATTCCTTCAATGGTCTAAAGTTGCAACACTGGTCTAAAGTTGTACGGTTTTACGGTATTTAACTATGGGAAAAGAAAAATATTTCACATATCGTTGCATGAATCTTCGCTTTCTGGAAGTTGTGCACGTGACTGGAAAATCTATGTTTTACTGAAAATCTCATCTTTTTTCTCTATTTTTGAGCTTCCCACTTTTGTGATATCTTAAGCAAAATCAGTACGAGTCCCTGGTGTTGATTTTTAATTGGATTAATGGGAAAATTCATTTAACAACCACACGCAGGCTGTTATGGATTCTTTTTTTGCTTGTGTGCAATACAAAATGGTACTATTGTCCGTTTTCTACGAGAAGGCACTTGATTCCGCCTTCGTCACGTGGTATCCGATGATTCTATTTCGCTGTTTTCGGTGGAAGGCATATTCGGTTCATAGCATTTTGTCGTAAATGCAGCTGTTTTCAAAATGTAGGAATAACAAAAGTAGCAACATACAAGAGAAGCAAGTGATGTAAAGGACACTAAGTCATTTTTTGCACATTAAAATGCACGCCGAAGATAAGGTTATCTCATTTATAAGCCCGGGGAATGTTTACCGATCATCTTCACGTAAAATTGATCTCTGCGTTCGACAAGGCGGGGCGAAGTGCTTTCTCGTGGAAAACGGACAATACTATGCTCTAAATATTTTTACATGGAATTTGGTTGAAAAAGAAAATCGTTGAAGTTGTTGTAACTCTTTTGGTTTTGAATAGAAAAGCCAACGAATATGAAAGCAAATTTTATTTCGACATCGTTTAAAATCAAATTCCAGGGAAAAGGTTTGTACAAGAGCAGAATTAAACGCTATATATCACTTATTTGCATTATTATAGATAAATGATATACCGATTACCTAGAAAAGTCTTATTAATCTAAAACCGTTTATTTTTTGCAATTGACTCTTGATGTTTTAGCTTTACACTATTCATCATTCGTGAGTACCTTTAGAAAATATGTTTCAGTTTGAAACTATTCATAAACTAGCGTTTTATTTTTGTTTTGAATTTGTTTCTAGAAACTCCTGTAATATATTCCGAAACTTTGTAAACATTCGAAACTTTCTTGGAAAGAATTATGCTAGTTGTATTGTTATGGATCAAGCTTTGTTGAAAATGGAACAAATTAATTCTTCACCGCAGCGAGGAGGAAAAACGATTTTTCTTCCTTGCTTCATTAAGACTTTTCCTTATAAAACTGGAAAGGATTTGAATTTAAAATTTGAGTCTGATAGAAAATGTGAAAAATTTAGATTTCAGTGAAAGAGTTTAAATTAGGCAGCGTTTGATATTGAGAATTGCCTCTACTATAAAATTTTAGTAGACCAAGTTTATTTCTATGAAATGGATATTGCTTTGTCCTAGTATTACAAAATAAAAATCTATGTATAGCAATATAACTGGAATCTTTCATCTCTTTGATATTTGTCGCATTCACTCCTAGGCAGGAAAAATCTTTTCTTTTGTTTTGACACTTTTTTTTATGCAGTGCGTAATTTTAGCATAAAAACAGCATTCGAGTGTGCGTTCAATTCTCATTAGTGTGATTTCATAAATTGAAGATGAAGGAGTGGCTTCTATAATCTTTTTTTTTTAAATCCATGTAAAAAAACTGCAAAGGTCATTGATCTTTTGTTATTATGTGTTCCGAACAGTTATCATTTTTCAGCAAACAGATTTTCTAAATAAATGAACTTTGATAAACACGTAAGACAGATATTGTGCTCCCGGATTTTGACCTGGTATTCATGAGCGCATTGAGATATCTTTATAACCACCATATGTAAGCTTGTGTAATGCTAAGAGTGTTTAAGTAGGTAAGTAGCAAAACATAATAAATTGAAAATTTGAATCATGGAAAATCAAGAAAAACTATTTAAATGTGTAATTTACCTAAACAGTTAAAACGCTTTGAGAAAATCTTTGAAAAATTGTATCTTTATTCCGTCAAACTACAGAATTTTATGACGGAGTTAACAGTCAAAAATCGTTATCTTATCACTTTTGGAACTTATTTCACAGTATCGTTAGCAGCGGTCTGAGGTTTCAACTGGACTCCAAAACAAAATAAATAATAAAACATAATTATTGAATTCAATAAATAAATTGCTGTGTTAACTTTTTGATTAGTTTGAATTAACATAATTTCACCTTCTAAATTTGTTAAAGGATGACATCATCAAAAATGACTTGCATTTTTATTTTACATTGAAATAGTTTCTAATTAGAATCATGAATCACGCAATTTGAATTTTTTCGGCTCCTTTTATGTAGAACATAGAAATCGTCCTGTGTCCTGTGTATTTTTACTTCTTTTTACGTATGAAAGGAAATATTGTACTCGCGAAACATTTTTCACACAAATATCGGCCTAAATTTCCATTTTGCTCACCCCTGAATGAGTGTTGAGTTGTTTTTTCGGCCCAACCGCACGTGCATATGCACTTAAGAACGTATGGACGCCCGAAATATAAGTTTTGACGATCCCCGAGTTAATTATACCATGAGTTTTCTCGTATCGTCTGTATGGGCGTATGTTATGTAGGTATCTCGCATAACTAAAAAACAGTATGCCGTAGAAAGTCGGAATTTGGTATGTAGACTCCTATTTGGGTCTAGTTGTGCACCTTTTCCTTTGGTTGCAGTAAAATGTTCCAAAAAGGGTCTTAGACACCTTTATGTGGGAAAATCTGTGTTTATGTCAGTGCAAAGTGATGTTATAAATTGGAGAACATTTAGCAATTTATCGCCAAGTTTTGCCGTCAACTTTGCAATGTATCACCAATTTGGCGAAAAAAAAATATTTTTCGAATCAGGTGCTATCGGCGATATTTAGGGAGTTATAATAAATCCCGTTTCTTCGACAATACGGGAAACAATCTATTTATTAGGAACAGTAATGTCTGCATTTTTGCATCGGTTTGTGACAAACTAGTTGATATTTGAAATGTTTTAGATTCCTTAATGGTGATTTGACGCCCACAAATCTGAAAAGGTTTGGTGTTAGTGTATTTCTGAAAGTACTGATTAAAAATCATTAATTATCGTAAAAGGAAATCATGAGGTGCACACATCAGCTTGTTTTTTCGAGATAAGTAGTTTTTTTATGATTTTAACCGAGAGCAATAGTTCTAACTTGAAGTTTAATTTATCTATTTCAGTTTCATTTTCAAAAAATATTGATTTTTCCTTACTTCAGAATCGATAATAGGAAAGGTTGTTTTAGCTATAGTAGAAGTAAAATTATCGAAATCAACACCTACATCAAAATGTTTTGCAGTTAAAAAGGTCTGAAACAAGCCGAAAATTTTTTGATTCTACTTTCAACAAAGTTGTTACAGCATAAAGACATCAGTCGTTCGGATTCAATTTTGAAAAAGGCTTCTTCGAAAACGTATTTTAAGATTAAAAATCTCACCTTGGTCCAACGGATCTAAAACTAAGGTAGAATATGGTTACGCATTCTTCAAATGACCCTGCTAATCGTAATGAGGTTTGACGAGTTATGTGAAGTTGATTGCACTTAAATTTACTCCTCACTTTGTCACTTATCTGACAAGCTTACAGTAACATTAAACACGTGTTTAATCGGTCCAAAAGTAATCTTTACCTACCTAATGGCACAACAAAATAGGATAGTTTAGAAAAAATATAAATTTTATTTTCTTTAGTGCAATTTGCTGAAACAAAAGTACCAGACTTAATAATTCCACAAAACCCATTGAATCGTTAAAAATAAAATTACTACTATGAGTACATACGTAAGTACGAAAACAAATGATTTCTTATGAATTCGTGCTTCAATTGCCATTGGGAAAGGAAGAAAAAAGGGAAACCTTTTTTGACTGTTTTCCTTTTTGAGTATCAAAATACGATTAATAATTGTCTGCACTTGAAATTAAATATACTTGAGGGTATAAACATGTTTAAGTGCAGATATGTTAAAACATTTCAAATGCCATTTAGAAAAAAGAAACCCGCTAAACGGAAAGCAAATGAGGTATAAAAAATGCAGCAGTGTTGTTTCCTTTTTATAGGAAAAGGAAAATATATGTTTCATGGTAAGGATCACAATGAGGTGATTAATTAGATGTTATGAAATAGAAAATAATACTTCGTATTGCGACATTAGAAAAAATCTACACTTCATTAAAACGCAATATCCGTTGATATGTCAAGAAAAAAAAGCATTAAAACATAATATTCACTAATGTACTGTCACAAAAATTGCATAGGTTCAAAATTCCCAAAGGTTTTTTTCGGAAAGAGAAAATATAAAAGTTTTAAAGTAATGCATTAAATTACGAGTGGTTAAGTGGTATGTCTCGACCAACCTCCAATTTTTTTCGTAGGGGAGAGGCATAACACCGCTTTAACAGTGCATTTGTTAAAGAGCACGTACAGAAAACTAATACACAAATCGTTATTCATAAGCGAGCAATGCAATCACTCAATAAGAATTTAAAGCTTTTTTTATATGACGCTACATAACTGTGGAGTTTGTGTGCATAAAAATAACCTATAAAGAAGCATAAAGTGAAAGAAAAAGCATTTAAGGAAGCTTTTAAAGTGATGACTTGAAAAAATAAACACAAAGTCAGAGCCTAACCAAGCTCACTAAAAAAAAAAAAAAAAGAGAGACGAAGAATTTCATGTTTGTTTCAGACATGCTTTCTATAAAAACTAATGTTATGGGTATAAATGATTTCATTTTTAACAAAAATGAATATTGAGGCGGAAAATCTTTACTAACTCGATGTAATCTATGGGATTAGGTGGTGTAAAATTAGTCACTTCATAAATAACTTAGTACAGTGGCCGCCGCTTATATGAATCACGTTTGTTCTAAGCAGTTTAGATTCCATAAAGCGGCTGATTCAATAAAGCAGCAAATTCAATAAAGTTGGATTTGGTTCTATTTTTGACAGTTTGATTCATTAAAGCGGTTGATTCAATTAAGCACTGATTCAATTGACCAGCGTCCACTGTATACCTAAAATTGAGTCAATATTTTAAATATTGTTTTGCAATATGTTGTCAACATTTTTCAATTTCACAAAAGTTAATTTCATGTTTATGGCAACAGAGAAAAATTACTTTACACGTTGTGGATGGAAATACTGAAAGCGTATGATTAACCAACTTCTGAAAATCTCGAAATTTACTGAATACAATCCTAAGTTTTAGTGTTTTCTCATATTTGAAAGTTCAGTTAAGAAAAGTGAAATATTATCTTTTTTTATTTATATTTTTCTTGATTTGGGTAAATTGCGTTATAGTTAGGCTTGACTGACTCTAATTTCCCCCTTAATTTTTTCTCTGTTTTGGTGCACGACAGTACGTTTTGTAAAATTCCATTTTTAATTGTTTCATATAAACAATGAAAACGTTAAGAAATATTTATTTATTTATCTTAAATTAAGTAATTTAACAACTTCCTATGGATACCTTCCATTTGCTACAGTTTTTAGAGATGAATGTTTTCGCTGTAGCAAAAAAAAAAAGGTAATCAATTGTAAAGCAGTGATATCTTGAAACAAGGTAGCAAAAGTTCCATAAATATGTCTCCTATTTTTGAAAGTTGATAAGAGAATCATGCAGTAAAAGGCTTCAAAGGGGCAGGATTGTTTCCTCTGAGTTGGAAAGAAATGGAGCATTGGATTGTGCTAACTCAAACATCCACGAATCCGTCAAATGTGCTTATAATCTACCTCTTTCGAATACAGAAAAAGAATAAAATCTCAAACCGTAGCAAAGCACTCTAAGTACACAAATATCAAGAACTTAAACTTATACCAGGAAAATAGCTAATAATTAAATACGAAAATAAAAATCAATAAAAAGATTTGTTGATGAAATTACACTTGTAGATGGTGATGACCTGAATCATACGAATATGAAAATAAAGAATTTAAAACTTTTATGTTTTTCCAGGAAAAGAAGAACACTGATATCGTAAACTGATGTTGTAGAACTTTGAGAAGAGCCAGTTTACAATAACCGTGAGCAATATTCCTTTAACATTTGAATTTTATTTTATTCAGTAGATTTTGCACCATGCCATCTATTTTTCTACAATGTGGGAAATCTTTTAAGAAGCACCATTTTGCATTATAAACCATTTATTTCCAGGAAAACCGAAAAAACTTGGGTTATTTGAAAAATTTATAAAAGTTTCAAAATATGTTACTCACAATTTTATATGCTTCTTTAAGTTCAGCCGAGAAATTATTTTTTGAAGTTTATTTGCAGTTCATTTTTGTTTTTGGGAATGATTAAGAAGCTTGTCCCGCAAACAAACGACAGAGCATGAACTTGAACACTATGCACAAAATTTCATGTTTTAATTTATCAAAAAAAAAAAAAAAAGGAAATAAATAAATAAAGTAAAATTAATTTAAAAGTGAAGGCTCTAATGTAGAAATATTGAAATTATGTTTCTCTTTTCTCTTAAGATGACATTACATAACTTAAAACTACGACTGACCTAACAGAATTTTCTGATGGATTACTTAAATAACTGAGTGATAATAAACAGTTTCACACTGATTTAAAAGCTTAAAGAAAATTTCAGATTTTTCTAATATTTTCAAGGGCTGTTTTTTTTTTTTTTGTTAAAAATACAAGTATTATCATTCTAGAAAAACGTAAAATGACTCAAAAGTTTTCTTGTTTATTTTTCAAGGTTTTTTTAAGAATACAAAACGCAACAACCACTCTTGACATTTTTTTTTGTCAAGTTTTATTGTGTAAAATAAAAGCAAAAATCAATTAGAATCAGTTACTATTTCGAGTTTTAAACAAAAATATTTCCCAAAACTTCGAATTTTATAAATTGCACATTTACAAAATATATTTTTACATCTTTTTTAAAGCTTTAAGCTCTGTTGATAAATTTTTATAATTAAGCTGGAGAAGAAGACATTTACTGTTACTTGGGGTTTTAAAAAGTAGTTTAATGCATTCTTGGATTAAAAAAGAAGATTGCACAGAGCAAACTTTTCTCACTTAGAAAATCACTCTACTTTGATTACCATGAACAAGTCCTAGGAACATACTTTCATCAAAGAGAAAAATATTCTTTCTAACAATAGAGTAGTGGAAACTTGGGTGACTGATTTAATCAATCATGAACACTTTTATTGTAGTTAGAAGAAAAGATCAAAAGACTTCTGTGTGGAACACGTTTCCTACCTTTTAACCTGCAATCTGTAATGAAACAGATCTACATAGCAATTTGGCTCTCTCTCTCTTTCTTTCTTTGTATGAATATACTGGCGTCCCTCGTATAGCACCATTAATTCGTTCCGTGTAGTATCAAAACCGTGCTATACGAGACGTTTTTTTTTTTTTAATTTAACTTATTTTTTACAATAATGAATCATGTGCATAGGAAAAATCATGTCAACATGTATCATGTTGTATCGAAACCGTGTTATACGAGACTTAGAAATAATGTGAATCAATGGATGTGTACCGTGTAATAGCGAAACTAAGTTTCATAAAAACAAAGAAAAAACTTATTAGAGTTATTATCAAACATTAACAGAATGTATTAAACAAAAATGAGAAATCCCATCTTTTTTAATTAGAACTTTCATATTATATCAAAATCGTGTAGTATTAAATTAAAATTTCGTACCATGTAATATCGAAACCGTATTATAATAATCGCAAATTTGGTACCTTGTAATATCGAAACCGTGTTGTGCAAGTACCGTGTTATGCGATGGATGCCTGTATGTTTATTTACTTATTTAAATCCCGTTAAAATGAAATTCAAGGGACCACAAATTAGTTTGTTTTTGTTATTTGGCACGCACCTGAAGCTTTTCAGAAATACTGAAATTCAAATTCGCCGTACTTCGACTTTAGCTCAAAAGACCAAATTTTACACAGCAAAAACTCAGAAAAAAGAATCATAAAAAATGCTGATACACTTTGGCTGTGACAGTATGACATCTACTAAGGGTGTCAGCAAAAGTCAAAATCGTCAACTATCAATACTAATCCTCGCTTGCAAGAAAATGCTCTATTTCTTTTACTATTTTATGCACAAAAATCTTGTTTTCTTTTTCATTTCCTCCTTTTCTTAAAATTAAAATGATATACATATATACCAGCTGACCCGTGCGAAGAATTTACATTGACGAAATTAAAACAAAAACTTTTTTTTTTAATGAAATGTTTTTGATGACGTCAAAAACGTGACTTGTTTGTTTAGTTTCCGTTGATAGCGGTGAAAAAAATCTTTAAAATGATGGCTTACTTTTGAAGTGTGATGATGTATTGAAGGATTTATGGCACATCCATAAAAAACACTTTTGAGAAATAATCGATTTAGAATGTTAAAGTACAGAGTTTTTTCTGATTTCTGGGCGACAACACAAAAGTGGTTTAAAATCCACCCCCTATGAGCTAAGATTATGTAATCGTAGAAATTTGGATCAGGAATCAGCTGAGAAAATTTCTACATTCAAAAACTATATTTTCTGACCTATGGGATAATCAATCCATTCGTATCATTATCAGGACGCTCTTCCCAACTAGGCTAGGGTCTCCTTATCGGGACACTATACATTAAAGCAATGCTTATTGAAGCAACAAAGTAAATTGAAATTGACAATTCTACTCGTTAAAATATTTTTAAAAAGTAAAACTGTGATTTACCATGTTCACAAATCAATGTCTTGCTTCCTCATTTTCACAACAACGGAACTGTAGCTCAGATTCATGCAATGAGTTCTCATTAGGAAATCGTGCTGAAGAAAATGCATTATTATAACGATATTTTTCGTCCCTTGGGATTCGAACTTACGCCCTTCTCATTATTAGCGCAACTAGCTATCCAACTGAGCCAATGTGCCTCCATTTTGGGATGCTATGCATTGAAGCAATTTGTAATAAAAAACTGAATAAATATGTTTTTTTTTTTTACAAAACAACTAAAATGTGCAATTATATATATATATATATTTAATTTTTCACCCAAAGTGGTAAAAATGAGCTTAAAATGATGCCTTACGTATGTAGTTTGAACAAGAACTGAGGGAGTTATGGCGTTGCCACAGAAAAACACCTTTGAGAAATAATAAATATGATGCACACTGTCTAAAATAGTAATACAGCATAATACAAGAAGAAGAATTGGTATTGCAGTAAAATTTGCTATGCACGTGCAGTGTAATTCGAAATTAGTTTCTGAATTTCCAAATATAAAATGTTTCCATTTCTACATGAGGCTGTGTAATACGATAGATATCGAAACAGATTCATTTCAGCAATTTCGTTGCATTGGAACTTTATTCAGTTTTTGTTTCTTTATTTTTTTCTTCCAAATTTTTAAAAATGAGTGTGTATCTCTAGCAGAGATGGTTACACACCCTACTAATAAATATTTGCTATTAAATTTTTAGCACGGAGTTTGGTGCACTATTGTTCATCCATCAGATTTGAAAACTAATTTTTGTTTTCTATGTTATTTTTGCTTGGCATTGCCTCTTTTAACAAAACTGAATTTCAATAAAATAGTATCGTTTTATAACTTTTCTTGTGTTTGTTACTTATTTCTAGAGATATAATGAAACGTATATCCATATGTGTGTGTGTATGTTACTACGACAGACCAAAGTTGGAGAGCATCGACTTTCACCGATGCGAATGTTGATATTCCCCGGCTAATGTCGACATTTACCAGATTTTGGACTTTAACAGTAACCTATATTAAAGGAGGTCTAAAAAAACTCCACCTACTTACAAAGCCCTAACGGCCGATACATTGAACCAGTCAAATGACACTGCCCATTTTTTCTTTTGCAAATTGATTCACATATTGAAAAACCACAAATTGCTAAGAAACGAGTGTCGTGTGACGAAAGCTGCCGGCTTAAAGTATTTGCAAGGACGAAAATTTTTAATTCTAAGGAGAACATAAAAGAGGAATATTTTCAACGGACTTAGGATACGTAAACGAGCGATTTTGGTTATACACCGATCATTACAACGCCATTTGTGGTTTTTAATACTCTGATCCATTTGCGCAAAGAGGAAGTGGGTGTTGTCGTTTGAAAATTTTGAGATTCATTCACTAATCGTATCTATGAGTACTGCGATGTTTAAAATCATCAGAATGGCTAGCGAAAACTCCATAAAAGTGGGAATATTTAGAGGAAAAATACTGTAAAATCCACACTGTATTTTCAGTAAGTTATATGATCTATTCCACACTGTATTGTTATTTACGATAAAGAAAATGTTACTGAAATAAAATGAGGCGTAATTAAACACTTCAACTGTGGCCCCTTTTGGCACTAATTTCTTCAAGAAGTAAATCGCTTGAAAGTTCTCTGATTTTTACTCTGCAAATACAAAAATAAAGTAGCTTTTCTATTGTCTTTATTAAATTTGAAATAAACAAACGTCCGCTATAATGTACTTTCAGAAGATACTTTAAAAATATTGTTTAAATAACCATGTTCACTTTTTTAGAAAATCTTACATTCAATGCAAAAAAGTAAGGTTTTTACTGTGTGCACATTTCAGTTTTCATGTACACGTAATATAATTTCCATTATATATATATATATATATATATATATACACGAAAAATTAAAATTAATATATGTCAATATACACCGGTCTTCAGTATAACAGTGCATTTTCATCATTTATAAGTTTTCCCGTTAAAATCAAATGAGTATTTTCTTTTACACCACTTCTTCTTTTATCAATCTTTACTTGTCTTGTCAAGAAAGCTCTGAAACATTGCTAAATAACAGGTCGATTCATTTATTTTACTGAAACCCTTGTACACAACATGGGATTTGAAACACATTTTTTCCTTTGCATGCTTTGAAACCGTTGAAGGGGAATTTTTCCGAAAGATTTAGGGGAATAGTTTGTTTGGATGTGTTCCGAGAAAAATCGATTTTGGGATCCTAATTAAATTGAGTCTAACACATTCGTCTAATGTTCTTCCAAAAGCTAAAACTTTTCATTTGTCAGATTTAGTCACTTCAGTTGTTTTGTTTATCTGAAGGAATGAAAAACGAAGACTAAATGTTTCGCTCTTTTATTTAGCAGAACAATAAAGTTATTTCTGCTTCACAAATGTACAGACTAAATGCTTTTAACAAATATACAACATATTTGGACGGAACTTTTGAAGAACTATTCTGCAGCGGGAAGGTAAAGCGCATTATTTGCAGAAATGTGTTTCTGAGATATTTGAAGCAAACGCGTTTTAGATTCCATTCTAATACCAATAAAAAATGTTTTGGTTTGACGGCTTTTGTTCGTGCTTGATTTTTGTGGAAACTGAATAAGAAAGCTTGTACAATAAAGCTAAAGTACAATAGATGACAAAAATGCAAAGAAAAAAAACGAGCTGATGTGTGCATAACATGACTTCCTTTTACTCCAATTTAATGTCATTTTCTCATTATTGGCAGTTTTAATATGATTCAATAGTTTTCTCTCTAAATATCACCAACAGTAGCCAAATTGAATCCAGATTAAAAAAAAAAAATAAAAATAAATAAAAAATCCCCAAATTTGTCGCCAAGCTGGCGAAAAAACTTGGCGACCAAAAGACTGGCGATATATCGCCAAGTGTCCGCCAAATTATAACACTACTTGAGTTTACATCGAAATTAACAATGATTTCCCCCCAAAAAGGGACAAAAGACCCCCGTTGAAGGATACGAATGCAACCAAAAAGGAAGGTGCACAACTAGACCCCACTAGGAGTCTACGTACCAAATTTCAACTTGTTAGGACATTCCGTTCTTCAGTTATGCGACATACATACACACATACGCACATACATACGTACATACAGACGTCACGAGAAAACTCGTTGTAATTATCTCGGGGAATGTCTAAATGGATATTCAGGCGTCTATAGATTCTTAGGCACTGATTCGCGTGTGGTCGGGTTGAAAAAAAACTCAACATTCATTTGGGGGTGAGAGAAATGGAAATTAAGGCCGATTTTTGGGTGAAATTTTTTTCGCAAATACAATACTTCCTTTTTTGTAAAAGGAAGTAAAAAAAAAAAAGAAAAAATTGCAGAGTGCACTTTCCGCGGCATTAATACTGTTAGCATTGTTTTTATAAAATCTGTAGTCAAAAAAAGTGGTACTAAATCATGTTTCTATGCGTCCTGTGTTTTGCGTATTAACCAGCCTAGCCTATTCCATTTCTGTCATAAATAGGATGAATCTGGGACTCTGAAGTTTTGAGATAGTTAGCTTTAAAAATGGTAACATTTGTGAAAAACATGATTTTTGCTGAACGTCGAGGCCGAGTCGAAGATGATATGGAAGTTTTTCCGAGACGTATGAGAATCAAGATGAATGTGTAATTGGTGGTTTTTGCAATTAAAAGAAAATAAATATTTATCAGTATTAAAATACTTACAAGGCAGCTGAAAATTTTTATTTCCTGATAGCTGAAATTTTCTAACGAAACTATCGATAAATAATATTAGCTAAGCACAATATTGTTTCAAAACTATAACTTCTGAAAGATCTCATTCCTCCGCAGAAGATAGAAAATTGCGTATGTAGAAGACAAAAGAACATAAGCACACTGTTAAAAATTCAGGAAAGTGTTAAAGTAAATATTTGTCCGAAATGGGGTGTTTACAGTGTAGGTAAAGTATTACAATAAAATATACGGGAAAAATAAATGATTTCAGGGTCAATTTGTGCGATTTGAAGCTTTTAGTTCACCTGTCCCGTCATCCTCTCGAGTCGCGTTCAGTATATGGGTCAGCCCATCTTACGATCAATGAAAAGGCCTTGTTAATGAAGCGAATATTTCTTACATTGTATTATCTTTTGTCAGATTTCTGTTATCCATTTCTTGTCACAAATCAATAACAAAAACGAGCTGATGTGTGCATCACATGACTTTCATTTACTCCAATTTAATGATAATAGTACCTCGGAGTCAGCTAAGAAACACTTTAAATATTTTCACCCCAAGTTGTTGCGAACCAAACCGAAGCAAAGAAACGTTTTATACAGATAAATTTGTCTAATATTGGCAGTTTTAATGTGATGCAATGGTTAACTCTCAAATATGGCCAAATTGAAACTAGATTTAGAAAAAAAAATCTCCAAATTTGTCACCAAGTTGGCGACAAAACTTGGTGACCAAAAGCTTGGCGATATATTGCCAAGTGTTCGCCAAATTATAACACCACTTGAGTTTGCATTGAAATTAACAATGATTTAACCCCAAAAAGATGCAAAAGACCCCTTTTGGAACATCCAAATGCAACCAAAAGAAGAAGTGCAGAACTAGACCCCACTAGGAGTTTACGTACCAAATCTCAACATTTCAACTTTCTAGGACATACCGTTTTTGAGTTATGCGAGATACATACGGACATACGCTCACACACACATACGCACATAAGCACATACATACGTTCATATGGACTTTACGAGAAAACTCGTTGTAATGAAATCGGGGATCGTTAAAATGGATACTTCGGGTGTCTATACATTCTTAGGCATATATCCACATGTGGTCGGGTTGAAAAAAAAAAAAAAAACTGGATATTCATTCGGGGGCGAGCAAAGTTGGAAATTAAGGCCGATTTTTGAGTGAACATTTTTTGCGAATACAATACTTCTTTTTTTATAAGAGGAAGTAAAATAAGAATGATGACTGTGTGTGTGGGGGGGGGGGGGGACACACGCTTCCACAAAACAATGAGGAAGACATTCTCAAAAATAAAACACGAAACATGATAGCTTCTGTTTTACCAGTTCAGAATATATGATAATTCACACTAACTATACTGAATAGTGGTAGTCTTTCCTTAATTATACTCCGTTGCAAGTAAATAACAGAAAATATTACCCGTTTAACCCGTCTCTCTTTTACCTTACAGAGTAAAGTGGAAATTGATTCTCACTACCCTTATCAAATTCAGTACTCTCTTTTATTCCAGTTTCTTTTAATCTTTAAAAGGATACTATCAGAGCGATAGCGCCAATCAATTATGTGTGCTTTCGGTAGTTTATATAAACTATTTTTGAAATACAGCATGCGAACGAAACGACCATAAGAATTGTATACGAAAGACCATTAATTCATTCTTTACTCCTACCTATCCACAGAAGTCTTCTGTGAAAAAATAATTTGTACATTAGTTGAACATCATCAATACATACATTTCACCTATTATGCAAAAAGTGATGAAGATGAAAGCGTTTGTAATCCAACAATTGAAAATCAATGGTTTTGTTATTACAGTGATAAAATTGATGAAACTTAAAGGATACGCATTTAAAAACTTGTATAATTACGTAAGAATAATCACAATTTAATGGACATTGTTTCTTTCTTAATAGTCCTTTAGAGTAATGATTTACGGTGCTTTTATTGACTGTTTAATTTCGTCGAGATGGATTAATACCTTAAATACCAAGGTATGATAGGAATTTGTTTTAAGAAGGTTCTGTAGATTTTGTTTATTTCCGAGAAAAAAATCGATTACGATTACTTGTCAGAAATTATAGAAACTCAACATTTTCTTTTCGTTACGAAAACACGTGTAAATTATATCGATTACCTTCATCTGAAGTACAAATCGTTCAGCAGTTTATTGATGACGAGGCAAAACATGGCACTTTCATTTTCGTTGCAAACTTTGTTAAAAAAAAAAAAAAAAAAAAAACTTGGAGACCAAAAATGGATGCCAGCATATCGCCAAGTCGTTGAAAACAAAGTTGGCAACCTAAAGCTTGGCGATGTATCTGCAAGTGGTCAACAATTTATGACACTGGGTCATTCCATACAGATCCAACGGATGAGTTCACTCGACCATTTTTAATTTTTTTGAAACTCATATCCCAAAAAGATTCATATGAATGATGTTTAAAACCACTTTTATTTTTTCTCTAACCTTAACCTTTATTTTTTTAGAGGTCGTCGAAAGTGATTTTCGCAGTCAAAAATGGGACTTTTAGACCTTTGCATTTTTTCCAAAATATATTTGAATTACATTTATGGCAGTTAATTTTACGCTTTGATGTTAAAGTGCATAAGATGATAGTCTCACATGCTGAGTTACGTGGCTGTAGCTTAATATTTAAAATAATGGCAGCAGGCCAAAGTTCAAGGTCAAATGTAAAATTTTTACTCATTTCAAAGGGTCATAACTCGCTTAGGGGATAAAAACACAAAGTGAAATATGGCAAAAACTAATCACTGGAGTCACACTAATGAGAAAATATAGCTGTAATTGTGTGTTTGTTTACCCTTTATAAATTACAGCCCCTCAAAGATCAGAAAATTGAGAAAAATGACATTTTTAGACCCCTGTAAACCAAAAGGGGATGAAATTAAAAATAAAATTTCTTGGCCAATTGAATATTCCATTCAAGTACTATACATGTTATATATATTGTTTTGTGTATTTGGTTTTTTAAAAAAATACAGGTCCTTGAAATTGAGCAATTTTGCTACTTAATTCACACTCTAAAACAGAAATAAAAAGTGTGAAAACTTCATTGCACTTTCTTAAATGGCCCCTATATAATATATTATACCGAAAAAATATATTTCAAGTATAAAAAAAAACTATTTTAATTTGATAACTTAAAAATATTTGGGTATGAATTAGTAGTTCATACTTGATTGACAGCTTAAGTAGTTAATTTATAGAGTATCTACAAACAGAAATTTTCAATACACACTAACATATGCTCTGTACATTAACATATCTAAATTGCCTTAAATATATGCAAAAAACATTATATATACAAAATTTAAATTTTAAAAAATGCGTTTTTTATTTCTTGTTTGAGTGTAGTATTGAAAAAAATGAACTCACCTAGTAGTCCTCTAGTTGTAATGGTTACTCAAGTATATGGCGTTTTGGAATGCTTTACAAAGGCACATTCATAATTTGATACTTTAAAAATGTACTATGAGCAAGACAGTGACAGGGATTCTAAATTTAGTGATCAACACAAGCTATGTAATAACCTTTCTGACAATAATGGGCATTTTCTTTTGATAGTCTTCTTCATACCTATTGCTAGGAGACAACAATTTTACAGCGATAATATTTAAATACGGTGGCATAAAGCAGTGATTAAATGTTGTATTGGGAATTTTATTTGCAGATTTAAACATTTCTTGCAGCATTTTTTCAGCTAGTTTAATATACTGAATGCTCACAAGGATACATGCAATGTTTAGTAGCAAAAATGCAGAAGGTATACATTTCTGTATGAATTAAAATGTGACTTCTAGTAGTTCTTTGCAAGATAGTCTTAGTAGTATCGATTCTTTTTACGGTTTTTCTGATTCTGCTACAATGTCCATTACCGTGTGATATTGCATAGAAATGCCATTCAGCTCTCAAGTTGACATCCGTTTCGTGATTACATAAATTAAGAAAGTTCTTTCTATTTTTGTTGTGTATTTGAGTAAAGTATTTCAGTACGCCACATGCTGTGTCACCATCAGAACTATAGTACTACTGTGTGAGTTCATTTTCTTAGAACTATACACTGAAGCAAGAAATGAAAAACGCACCTTTTTTTCCTTTCAACTATGTAGATAATGCTTTTGCACGTGTTTAGGCAAGTTACATAAGTTAATGTACAGAGCAAATGTTTGTATGTATTGAAAATTTATGTGTGTAGATAGTCTATAAATTAACTACTTAAGCTGTAAATCATGTATGAACTACTTATTTATGTCCAAATATTTCTAAGTTATCAAAATAAAATAATTATTTTTATACTTAAAATATCTTTTTCTAGTGTAATATATTACATAGAGCACACTATACTTAATTTAAGAAAGTGCAATGAAGTTTTCACACTTTTTATTTCTGTTTTAGAGTGTGAATTAACTAGCAAAATTGCTCAATTTCAAGGACCTGTATCTTTTTTAAAAACCAAATACACAAAACAATATATATAACATGTATAGTACTTGAATGGAATATTCAATTGGCCAAGAAATTTTATTTTTAATTCCATCCCCTTTTGGTTTACAGGGGTCTAAAAATGTCATTATTCTCAATTTTCTGATCTTTGAGGGGCTGTAATTTATAAAGGGTAAACAAACACACAATTACAGCTATATTTTCTCATTAGTGTGACTCCAGTGATTAGTTTTTGCCATATTTCACTTTGTGTTTTTATCCCCTAAGCGAGTTATGACCCTTTGAAATGAGTAAAAAATTTTACATTTGACCTTGAACTTTGGCCTGCTGCCATTATTTTAATTATTAAGCTACAGCCACGTAACTCAGCATGTGAGACTATCATCTAATGCATTTTAACATTAAAGCGTAAAATTAACTGCCATAAATGTAATTCAAATAGATTTTGGCCAAAATGCAAAGGTCTAAAAGTCCCATTTTTGACTGCGAAAATCACTTTCGATGACCTCTAAAAAATCAAGGGTTAAGGTTAGAGAAAAAATAAAAGTGGTTTTAAACATCATTCATATGCATCTTTTTGGGATATGAGTTTCAAAAAAAATTAAAAATGGTCGAGCGAACTCATCCGTTGGATCTGTATGGAATGACCCCCACTACTTTTGTTTGTATTGGCAGGGCGGTGGGTAACCGGCTGCGGTCCTCCACCAGAGTTTCCTCTGGCCTCATCCAGTTGAAAAGGGAACTCGGAATCGGAGTATTCTGTTTGCGGAACTTGTCACAGCTAAAGACCTACCGAGCATCCTTGTAATATCCGTGGGTACGAAAGTCCCGTAGTCTGTCAAAGCAGTTAAGGAAATAATAAATAAATGCGCGTAAAGCAAGGTTTGCAAAACACCAGTAGAACTTATTTTTGGCTCAAATCTCATTAACGTTAATCATAGCTATTAATGATACAAGTTATGAGTATTTTCAATTAGCACAAAAGTTGAAAATATATGCATTATCAACTATAATCTGTGCTCACGTTAAACTGAATTACATCTGATAAACTATTATCTGAAATATTTATGTACAATTACAATCAGCTTTTTACATAAAATGACGCTTACAGTTTGGTTGATTACGTGAGACTGAAGAACCAAGACTTAATAAATACCAATAAGCATTAATTTAATACCAAGTCATCAGATTCCAATTAAGCTTTAGTTAAAATCCTTAAAAACAATCTTTTTTGTTCAACTCTGTTTCACTTAAAGAAATCCAATCAATCTTAATTTAACGTGTTCTTTTAACGATACAAAATGTATTTTAAAGGTAAAAACAGGAAGGAAAAATACAGTTATTACAATTTGAAAACTCACCCATCCAAAAGGAAAAAGTCCAACAAAATAAACATAAATTAGTCGTACTTCGTACTTTCTAAATTTACCAAAATATGAGGCTGGTAGTGATAAACTTACTCTACAATAAATAAACAGAACTAAAGAAACAACTCTCATATGCTGAAAAGAGATAAGAACGTTGTCTGTAAAAGACAAAAAAAAAAAAAAAAAAAAAAAGGACAGGCTATAAAATAAAGGTTATGTCCGAATAGAGCAACCGATTTAAACTAATTTAAAATAAAATTATAGGTAGAAACGTTGTTTTAAGATTTAGACAGCAGCCAAAAAATCTCTTTTAAAACAATTATTAGAATTTTATTTGCTGAAATGGCAACAGGAAAGAAATAACAATTCCTGAATAACGCAATGTTAATTGACGTTTTAATTCATATCTCCGCTAATTAAAGTCGTACAATTACGAGATTGGTCTTATTGTTTTGTTTGGAAAATTTCAAATTGATCAGTGTCTCGTTCGACTCTCGATTCGCAGCGATTCTCGAGAAAATCTATCTTCAGATGGACAGACAGACGGAAGCGAAAAGATTTTAATAGTATGGGTAATATATTATGCTTTACGTAGTTAAAAGATTACAAAAAATATTCAAATTATTTTATTTTTGTGAGTTTACGTAAAGCGTCTTTTTACTACATTAAGTTAGTAATTTGGAGGTAAAATATTTTTCGAAGATCTCTCTTAGTTTGAAAAAGTGAATATCAGATTAAAAATTTTAATGTTATTTTTTATCATAGAAAACGACTTCACTGCAGATTTAAGTATTTTATTAAACGTTTGAGCGTAAAATTCTTAGCATGTTAAGAAACGATTTCTTTGAGGAGATTTATTGCGTGCAGTTTCGCTCAAAAAGATATGTTTTCCAATCAATTATTTTCGTCAGACAGTAAAGTAATTCAAGAAAAATATACAAATACAAATGTGACCAGCAACCGGCCCTTGACCCAGCTAGGCTGCTCCTAGTCAATTTATTAGTCCCCAATGAAGATCAATGGCCCTCTTAAAACTATCCACCCCCTTGCTTATTACCACCTCCTTGGGTAAGCTGTTCCAAGTGCCCACAACCCTACTAAAGTTGTAGAACCTCTAAATAAGAGACACTAAAGGGACCGGAAATTTTGTCCCTTAAATAGAGGTGTCCCTTCTTCGGAGGTATATGAAATGGTGCATGTAGAAAATTAAATCAGCATAATTTTGTACTGCACATAGCATTTAAGATAAAATGCCGAAAATGATTTAGAAACTGAATGAAATTCAAACGTAAAAAAATTTTAAATGCTATTCTTATAATAATCAAAATTTAATAAAAGATTTGGTAATGCTAAAATTTTGTAACATATGGGAATTATTTTGAAGTAATTCCATGACTAAACATGAATGTATATGAACTTGTTCGTTTTCATGGAATTTAAAATTTAATATGATATAAATTTCAATCAGTGTCCACATTTCAAGTTTTTTACACGAAGCTATTCATGAGCCGTTGATTATTCTTTGTCTGTTAACCTACTTAAAAAATATACTAAGTGGAGAAAATATGCATGAAAATTTCAGCAAGGATTTTACATCAGTCATATTTGTACACATTAATGTCAAACTTTCACTAGTTGAATTTGAGATTCTTAAATTCCAGTAAATTCAATACTATGTATGATGCATTTATACATGAACTATTGCAAGTTTTCTCTGTAACTGTCCCTTAAATAGAGTGTTCCTTATTCAGAGGCAAATACATGGTGGTCCCAATTCAAAGGGACTACTGGGACCAGAAAAAAATGTCCCTTGAATATAGGTGTCCCTTATTTGGAGGTGTCCCTTACAAGAGGTACTACTGTAGTAGTTTTTACTTATTTCCAGGTTAGCCTGAGATTTGAATAGCTTAAAACAATGACCCCTCGTCCTGATTTCGGTGCAAACATTTAATCCATTAACATCTTTCATTTTGATAAATTTAAACAACTTAATCATGTCCCCTCTGATCATCCTTTGCTCCAGGCTATACATATTAAGCCTATAAAGTCTGGTATCATAGTCTAAATCTGAAAGTCCCCTTACTAATTTAGTTACAATTCTTTGAACCCTTTCAAATACACAAATATCTTTCCTCAGATAAGGCGACCAAAACTGCACAGCATACTCCAAATGGGGTCTTACTAAACTCTTATATAAAGGCAGAAGAACCTTCTTAGATTTGTTTGAAATATATTTATTGATAAACCCAAGCATTCTGTTGGCTTTGTTACTGGCAATGCTGCACTGTTGACTAAACTTGAAGGCTTGATTTATTAGGATACCCAGATCAATCACATTTTCTGCCTGACTAATGATTTAACCCTGTAAACGTTAACTCATACGCTTATTTCCATGACCTAAGTGTAGCACTTGACATTTCCCTACATTAACTGCCATACCTCACTTATGCGCACACTTAGTAATATAATCTAAATCCTCTTGAAGCTATTTTACCTGTTCTTCATTTTCTACAATCCCCATAACTTTTACATTATCAGCAAAACAATTCATGCTTCCAGAAATATTCTCATTGATGTCATTCATAAAAATAATAACCAAGAGAGGGGACCTAACACTGAACCCTGAGGAACCCCGCTTAAAACATCACTCCATCTGAAATAATTTCCCCTCACAACTACTCTTTGTTTCCTTCCAGTCAGCGTATTTCTAACCCAAAGTAAAGTTAAAAGAATCGAGCACGTAGAATGACGTGGGAGTGAGAGTACAAGGATGTAATCTCTTTCAATTTTTTGTGTGTATCATTGTTTGCTTAATTATTTTTTTAACTCTTCCGCTGAACATGGATTTACCGTCGGCATACTTTGTGGACCGAAACGTTTGCCATCCCATTATACGTAGATAGAGCCGTCTAAACCTCGCCGACGACATCTAGTGCTACGACTCAAGTGCTATCTAAATAAATACAAAACAAAATTAACAATGAAAAAAAAACTTTACATTTCTTGACTTTAAAAATATTTTTAAAGTATTTGCTTAATTGTTACGTCATAAAATATTACTTTTGACACTGAAGATTGCTTTGAAATGTCCGTTAAAACTGAACTTCAGAAACGCTGAACATTTACATATTCCGATAAAACTTCATGCTCTTTTTAAGGCACCAGGTATATTTGGAGGGCAAATACTGCATCTTTCTGTTCACGAAAGAAACAAAATACGGCTTACGTCAGCTTTCCATTTCTTACTTTTCAATACCAACCACATATGAAAATCGTGCACTATGGAAATTTCGAATTTTCTATCCGTCAATCGTTTTGAACTTCCTCATATGAATTCGACAAAGCGCATACGTATGAGTTTTTCAATTTCAAACCTCCTGCGTTTTATTTATAAATGTACATATAGCTTGTACAGTTCTTTCAAGCAATCTTTGCCTTAGATTTTATATAAATAAAGTTTGAGATTTTTCTTTAATCATAGATGCGCCTAATTACATTATTTACTTTAAATTTTGTACACACAGTAAATTCCCGATTATCCACGGGGCGGATTATCCGTTACCTTTCTCACTTCCAAAATATAATTTTTTTCTTCGGCGATAATTAATAGAATGTTGATAAATACACCAAGTGCAAAATCAAATTTTAGACATTCCTATTCTCCTATTCTCTTCCATTCCTATTCTCTTCCAATAACATCAAACCTTCCAAGGTCACCGAAATAGGACTGGTTTAACTTGATTTTTAGATCTTCACTACTTTCTTGTGAAAAACATACTTGTGAAAAAAGTAAATTTCATTATGTTTTTCCTTAGAGTAAAATTGAGCTGTTTAAACGTATGTACCTTTTCACAGATTTTCAGCTTTCATTTAAAGCTAAAAATTTAATCATAACTTGTATGGAAATTTAGTTGAAATGGTTTTGTTATTATGGGTATTTGTCGTATCAGGTTAACGTTTTATAAGTCCTAAAACCCCTTAAAGGTTATTCCATTACAGACAACCATTTTCTTACCTCAGCATTGAGGAAATGTAAAGGAAACCATAAAACAATGAAAAAAGGCGACAGAAATCATACGACGCCGACGTGGGAAATCATAAATATGTTCCTTGACGGCCTACAAAAAAGAAAGAAAAAGTACATTTAAATGCACTAATTTAAGCAAAAGAGTTTGTTCTTGGTTCTTAAACTAACCTATAATTGTTCTCTTTAGTTTTGGCTTTGAAATTGAAGTGCTTAACGTGTAAATGGCTCTTGAAATGCTTAAAAATATTTACAACTGTTACGACAGGGTACTCGTTCAAACCATCATAGCCTAAAAATTACTCAGAGTTACACAATTAAGTTGCTACTATTGATTTCTGATAAAATATGCACCTTTACATTAAATAAAAGCAATCGTTACTGCATGGTTTTAATTAATTAAAAAGGTTTACATTTGATTTTATTATACAACAAAACAGAATTATGAAAGCTATAGATAATATGCTTTAAGTAAAGTCACTTATGCATACGAAATTTATGATAACAAGTTAGTGTTCAATGAATATATACTATTCTACGTCTAGAGCTTTAATGCATCTATGCATCGAGCTGATTTTAAAAGCTGGATGAATTCTTTGAGAACGGAATGAATAATTAATGTAAACTGGCATTCTATTTGATCAGGTGGAAAGTTCCTCGGGATTCTAATTCTTTTCATTTTCCATAACGTTTGTTTCGCATGGAAGTACAATTTAAATTTTTCTAGCAGAAACTGAAAACTATGTTACAAATATTGAAAATCGAAGCACCTGTCAATATTCAACTGTAAAAGCGAATGAAATATTCAATTCAAAGACAGATGTCGTCGTTACTTTTCAATTTTTGCGGTCTAACTCTTTATGATGCAAATTTTAATATAAATATGCGAATGAAGGCAACAATTTGCTTAAATAGCTAGTTTAAAGTGTTACCTACAGAAACACCTTTACGGCTGTTTTTAAAATTGATTTACGTGTCTATTAATATTAAGAAAATTTTTGCTCAAATTTGGATTGGACTTGAATTAACAATGCTTGTACGAGAAAATATATATAAAGAGCACTTTAAGCATTTATTATTGTCTGCTCTTTCTAGGCAGCCTTAACCGAGTTTTTTCTATTAAGAAAGGAAATAATACAGTCCTGCAGGGTAACTATGAACTTTGCCGTTTAATTTTGCGTTGCTTCAATTTTTTTAGTGCCTTTAATTCGAAAAAAAAAAACCTTGAGTATTGCACTTCCGACAAGGTTCTGGAAAAAACTTTCATAGTCTGTATTTTACAAGAAAAAAAAATGGCAATATTGTACACAGAGCTCGTTGTATCGCTTTTTTTGCAAAGCAGATTTTGAAGTTGTTGAAGTTGCTCTTTCTATATTGCACTGCCGTGGAAAGGTAAAGCGCCGCATCAGTAGATTTTTTTTCCATTTTTGTCATCGATTATACTTTAGCTCTGTTGTACAAGCTTGCCTATTTGGTTTCAGCTAAAACTAAAACACGAAAAATTTCACTAATGTTAGTGGGGAGTACAAAACACGTTTCTTCAAAAGTCTCAAAAACTAATTTCTGCAGATACTGCGTTTTACCTTTCCATAGCAGTATAATGTTCTGTGTAATAAAATGATAGAAATCATATGATGTTGTAAAGTGTAAAAGGCAATGTTTTAACTGTTACGAAATTTTATTTTTCTGCATTATCCTACTTTTATAAAAAAATACTTTATTCTGTATTTCATTTATGACGTGGCTTCGAGTTTCCCTAAATGAAAAGAAAAGCTTTTAACCAGGCAAATAATTTATTTTAAATGTTTTTTATAATTTTTATTACCCAATTTTGGATAACTGTTCAATAGTTTAAGATTATATCTTCCGTTTTAATGCCAGAAAATACGATAAAACTATTGAAAGATCAGTGGCGCAGTTTCTAATAGGATCAAGGGGTAGTTTCTAATCGAAACACTGTATTTCAAAGTTTTAATTACAGGCTGTAAATAAGTTAAACTCCAGAAAACTATACTTTTACGCCACTTTTAGATACCTAAATTTCTTCATTGATTGTGTCGAATTTCCAGACTTCCAGGCTCTTTTCGTTGTTACATTTTAAGTATTTTCAATTAAACGATGCAATGCAAAAAAAAAAAAAAAAAAAAGATCCAGAACGTAAATGGGAAAATAATGGGACGCAAAATACAGGATAATTTCCGCTAAAAGTTAGTAATTTTCCTGAAATTAACCTGGAATATTTCTGAAGAATTTGTCAGCCATGTTTTTGGAATAAATCAATAATCTTCAGTGAATACTCAGATATGTTTATAGCAATAGCTTGGCACGAGCTTCGGCCGAAACTAAGGTGACAATACCGAACAGTCTCTTTGCTTGCAATTCCTGCAAAGCTGCAATAGGGCAGACTGAGGATATTTGATTCCCACTTTAGTTTTCAATTTTTTTCTCTGATGCAAATTATCTGTTTTTTTTTAAGAAGTACGTCATTAAAGGTAATTTTTTTCCCTATCTGACAGTATTTTTTTTAAATTGAAATTAAACAGATACTTTTGGTAAAATTTTTTTTTAAATAATTTCATAAAGGGATCATGTATTCCTCCATCAAGGGATACATGATCCCTTCATGGGAGATACTTAATCCCACTGAGAAAATACATAAACTTTTCATTAGATCAACAATTTATTTATAGATTTTCTTTTTACATAATACAAAAAATAACATTATTTCTAATTTTCTTTATTAAATTATAATAATGTGTACACAAAATATCATTGTTTTAAATTCCGCTAGGACATTTAAAAAAACTGTACACAACTTTAATGAACCTATGATGCTTTTGATCAGTTACTTATTCTCCAATACAGTTGTGAGCAATATATTTTGCAAATACAACTAACAATTTTTTTAAGTACCGCAATGAAGCTAAAATTACAAGAAATAATATATATATATATATATATATATATATATATATATATATATATATATATATATATATATATATATATATATATGACAAGCACAAAAATCAACTTATTTTCTTCCTGTCTTACAATAATAAAATTAAGTGGTTTATTAATTGAATTAATTTTTGAAAAGAGGGAAGAAAATGTAAGTATCAGTGTACTTATAAAAAAGAAAAGAAAGCCTAGCATATGATTTCAAAACCTGATAAGTCAAATGCAAACAATTCGCTTGTTGTAGTTCTTAAAGTTCCGCTCAACCCAACTGGATGTGCGCAGCTTAACACATTTTGTCATTTTTTCAGGAAAAATAGATTGATTAATCATATTACCTTTTCATTTTAGAAAACTTATTTCAAACTCTAGAAATCCAACTTTGCATTCTATCCGCTACAGGGTCTACATAATGGGCAACTCACTTTTTTGTTATAAATCTAACTATAGCGAAATCTTTTTTTTCTCTTTCAAACAAATTCAATCAAAAAGATTTGACATCTATTTCAATTTGTGTTCTGATCAGCCAAATGAGCTTGAACAATTCATCAGAAGAGTTAGTTTATGTTTAGATCTTTGAGGTCTAATGTGGGTTACAAGTGCGAACTTTTATAAGTACAAATAAAGTATATAACATATAACTTCTCATTTTCTCACTATACTATGTTCCCGATTTTGTTAACTCATATTAAATTACTACTTACTTGTAAGAATGTTCAAAATGTTTTGTTTACTGCTTTAAATGCTGGTAAGTCACATTTATTCACATTATATATGAATGACTACTGTTGATTACATCTTTAAAAATGATCTTACTGGAGGATTTTTATTGCTTGTGTATTATTATTTCACTTGTTTACAACTTTGTCTGAGTAATAGCGGGTAGTTGTTGTTGTTGTCTTGTGCCAGCTAGGCTGACAAATTGAGGCGCGCTGCTTCACTTTTCCTACTATACCGTAATTTGGTGTGAAGCCCGACTTCCGCAGTACACACATGCCATAAGGATCCGTTTATAGGGCAGGCAACCCTTCACAGCATAACAACACATTCACACAAAGAAAGGACTAGGACAGGAGAGTGAAAGTACATCCATGCCCGAGCCGGGATTCGATCCCGGGACCTCCCCATCTCAGCTAGACTGCTCTGACCCCTAGACAAGGTAGCCGGCATTAGCGAAAAGTGCTAATAAGAAATAACATTATTTTACAAACCCCTTAGGGATAGCATTCATGCGAATACCAATACTTCGTATTATTTTCAAAGCTTGTTAGATATTTCATTGATTTAAATATCCTTTTTACTTATTCGTATTTCTCTCACAATTCAAATAAATTGCTGGCTTTGAATTCAAAAGCTTTTGTACAGCTTTAAAGAGCTCAAATGTTCCTATTCACTCTTTCAGCGCAATGAGTGAATAGGCAAATGAAATGCTTTAGTAATAAAGTTTTAAATTAAATGAATCATCATTGAAAAATAAGTTCATTGCTTGTTGGGGTGATCAGTAGCGCTATTGAGGTATTTGAAAGCTCTAGGCTGGAAGGGAATGCGTTTTATACTGAAATTAAGTTATTTGTCAGGACATGAAAAGCCTTTGCAAGTCCAAAAATTTGATAAAAAGTCGTAAATTTATCCCTATAACAAAATAGAAACAGATTGATTGGAACTCTTTTCAGGTTAGTTTTGTAACAAGCTTATTTCCAGCGTACGTAACAAATACCAACATGCACAGTTAATTTCTAAGTAAGAATTTCTTAATCAGTAAATTGCCGACCTTAATCCAGGACTAAGGCAGAACTACATGCAATATACAGACCTCCCGGTTATGCCATTCAGAGACTGCAGTTTCGTCCATGTTATGAACTCATCAGTCTGAAATAGAAGGTAACAACTGAACTGGAGGCATATGTCATCTCATTGAACCGGAGATTACCATGGAACTGGTAGCTAAAGTAAATTTAACACACCAGCGAGAGTTCGCAATATTGGTACGGTTCAACTCGTCAATTGATGGCAAAGCTTGGGTATTAAGATGCAAGTATTGCTGCGGACTCCCGCTGGTGAGCTAAATTTACTTTAGCAAGTATTTTCACAAGTTTCTGAGCATCATCCGAGCTTTTTTCCAGCATGTGGAAAGGACAATCTGCTTTTTACCATATTAAGTAAATTTTGTGTTGAACGTTTAAACTTATTGTGAAAAAATGATACTTAGTTAAGAATAAACAAATATATAAAATTAGCAGAGTTTTATCCTTTTTTGAGAATTGTATTTGTATGAACAAAAATGTTATTAAATTTTGTTGCACGTTAGAAATAAATCCAAACATGGAGACGGGGAAAGTTTACACATTGACATTGGGGTACGTTTACGCACGTTCTTACTCTGTCTCACTTCTAAACGTGCCCCTGACGCTTATTTTGCTCCGTACTGTCTCAAACTTTTCTAGTATTTTCAGGCTATTTAGTTTTGAAACTCAACATTTAATTTTTAATTAAGTAACATATTTGTATCTTATAGTTTACAATCGTGTTGTCTTCATGCCTGTTCAGATTTAAGTTTATACACTATTCAGCCTGCAATAAATTTCCTTTATTTTAAAGATGGTAAGACCGTTGGTTGGATCTCGCAACGTTTAGCATTACATACAGGGTGTCCGCCAAAGTCTGTTGACACCCCAATAAGTTCTGAACGACAAGAGCCATAGTCATAAATTGGACTCAAGGTATAGAAAAGTTCCCATGGGCTACACAATAAAGCCGCATTCATCACCACCTTGTGTCAAAATTCGGAGTTAGCGATCTTAACTCAGAAACGGTAGGAGGTACTGGAAAATAGTCAGTTGTAAAGATGTTCTGAATCGTCAAATCAATGTAGAGAGAAATTACCTTTTCCGCACAAAAATATTTAAAATATCAGGCTTAAAATGCACCATTGATCGCGATGAACGAAATCGCACATGACGGAAGTGAGCCTCATCCATTTGCTATGCACCGATTGGTGATTTTCAGCACAAATATACTTCTTAACTCGAAACTGCATTTCTTGCTGCACATAGTGCAACGTGCAGGTAGCACGGTGGCAGAAACATATGTAACGGGGTTTGAAGTTCCTACAATGTTTGTGGAAAGGTTGCATAAACCAGCACCTACAGTGCTGGTAAAAAAAAAAAAAAAAAAAAAAAAATGCATCACCCTCGCATTTTCACAACAATGGGATTATGTGAAAAGTTTTGGTCGACCGATTAACGATGAATGTATGTGAAATTCTGCAAAACTTATGAAAGAAACATTTAACAGCAGGAATCCGATAATTGTTTACGTAGATCGGGGCTGTTTCCGGGCCAAGGCAAACTGCCGACCCCATGCTTATTTTTCCATTTCTGAACCTGGGTGTGAGTTTAGAGAAAAGAAATTACTTAACCCCATGTCAATTTAAATCTAATGGCAGGATAAAGGTTTTTAAATTGTTACTTACCAGTTTTGCCTTATGGCACGGAGCAGAATCATCCTGGAAAATGACGTTTGGAACTG